>NW_021820758.1:0-186829 GCF_901001135.1 Rhinatrema bivittatum | reverse complement strand
CAGCCTTCCCCTCCCTTCCCCTACCCAACCTGCCCCCCAGCCCTACCTAAAACCCCCCCATACCTTTGTATTGCAAGTTGCGCCTGCCTCTGGGCAGGCATAGGTTGCGCATGAGGGCTGAGTGCTAGCATGCGATACCCCGGCCTAGAGGCCCTATGGAGGCCTCTGGCCATGCCCCCGCCCTGGACCGCCCACACCCCACCCCTTTTTTCAAGCCCCGGGACATACGTGTGTCCCAGGGCTTGCACACATCACCAGGCCTGTGCTAAATAGGCTCGGCACTCGTAACGCCCCTACACGTGTAAATCCAGCTGGATTTACGTGGATAGGGCTTTCAAAATCTGCCCCGATATGTGTAGAATGTGGTATTAAGGGCTTTTGAGCACATGTTGAGTCTTTGGGACTTGTTTGACCTCATTTAAATAAGTATTTTATTTGCATGGAAAATTTTATAATGCAATTTGTTCTCCTTGGATACCCAAAATTAAAAGCCATGAGAGCATTTAGTCAGTAAACACACCCAATATTGATTTTTATGGGTGCCCCTTTATTGTTGAGTGCTTTTTCCATACCACTGTTAAGGTTATTAAAAATTACATGTAAAACATGAATAACAGAGACACAAGTAGACTGCTCAAAAGGCACAGATTCACACAGTAGTTGTGTAGTAGGGTGAATTAAAAAAAGAAAGGCAAATGATAAGTTAAACTAGAGTACAATAGACCATGATCTAAGATTTAATCATGTCTGAGGGAGAACTCATTTATCAGCTCTGAAAACAGATAGGTGAAAGTTCAAATCCTTATAGACTACAAAATTAGGCTGTAGTGTGAGGAGACCCTTAATAAATACATTACTGGAGCATCATAGAACCCTAGCCCTCACCTAAACCCTACGCCTCACTAATGTGACATACCACTCAATCAACAAGTAAGGGGAACATGTAAGAGGCAGATCTGCAAGCCTATTTAGGCTGGTTGCTACTGCCCCTTCCATTTTGCCTCACAAGTCTCAAGGCTAGAGAGAAGCTTCCCACCCTTCACACACTATCTCAATATTTCCCTCCCAGGGTTGTAGGGTCATCTGGTGAATTGGCTGAGGTTCTTCTACTCCCTGCTCTCACAGTAGGGCCGGGCCCTATCCCTTACTGATGGGCATATAAAATCCTGGTGCTTAACCCTACCCTTTGCAGAGTTTGTTTTTTTTTTTTAACTTTCTACTTCCCTCTAATATTTTTCTTTTTATTCAACATCATTGCAAAATGTATCTGATTAACACACCCCTATGGAACATTGATTTGAAGTATTTTGGTGACCCAAGAAAGAACAAACAGAGTCTTGCATTAGAGAGAGAGAGAAGGAAACAGAGAGAGAGAGAGAAAGAATCTGCATAGAGTCAATGTGACATACTAAATATATACCACTATAAGAGGGTACACTTTCAACTTGGGGTGGGTTTCACGGGTGCTTTTACATACACAGTCAAAGGAATTAACTGCAAATTAGATATGACTGATGAATTTCTATTATTTGAATCAATAAAAGGTACAAACAAGAAGAGTTGATAACTACAAAGCACTCTATTCTGCTTTGTACAAATCAACTCCTCTTGTAAATTATTGGGCCGATTTTAAAAGAACTATGTGGTTCTGGAAGCCTAAATTAGGCTCTTAGGTAGAAAGCTTAAATCCAGAACCTCCAGGGTAGCATTCTCTGACCTGTTCCACTTGCAGGTCTCCAGAGACAGGCAGAGCTCCAGAGTCTCAATGCGTGGATGAGACGATGGTGCAAGGAAGAAGGATTCAGTTTTGTAAGGAATTGGGGAACCTTTTGGGGAAGGGGGAGTCTCTTCCGAAGGGTTGGGCTCTACCTTAACCAGGATGGGAACCAAACTGCTGGCGCTAATCTTTAAAAAGGAGATCCTAGAACAGCTTTTAAACTAGAACAAAGGGGAAAGTGACAGTCACTCAACAGCACAGGGTTCAGAGAGAGGTATCTTTAAAGGATACTAATGATGCATTATAATTAGGGCATCCCGACAGTGATGTTCCAATAATAAGAAAGTAGTGCAAGTGCCTGTAACTAACAACTCACCTGAGCTAAAAAAAATCCTAACTTATCCCTATCAATTAAAAAGAGAATAAAAATACAAACAAAAAAAACCCACTTTTGAAATGTTTGAATACTAATGCCAGAAGTCTAAGACCGGTAAGATGGGAGAATTAGAATGTATAGCAGTGAATGATGACATAGACTTAATTGGTATCTCAGAGAAATGGTGGAAGGAGGACAACCAATGGGACAGTGCTATACTGCGGGTTACAAATTATATCGCAATTGACAGAGAGAAACACCCAGGAGGAGGTTTGTAGCGCTCTATGGGGCGGATTTAAAAAGGCCTGCGCGAGTAAATCCTTCTGGATTTATGCGCGCGGGGGGCCCTCGCGCGCCGGCACACCTATTTTGCATAGGCCGCCGGCGCTCATAAAGCCCCAGGACGCGCGTTAAGTCCCGGGGCTTCGAAAAGACGGGAGGGGGCGTTTCCGGGCATTGTCGTTTTCGGGGGCATGCCGTGGCATTTCGGGGGTGTGGTGCCGGCCAGGGGGCCGTGGTCGAGGCCTCCGGACCAGCCCCCGTCGACCGGAGGACAGAGCAGGGCTGCCGGCCGGCGCACGCAAAGTTATGCCTGCTTTCAGAGGTGTAGCTTGCCAACAAAGGTAGGGGGGGGGTTTAGATAGGGCCAGGGAGAGTGGGTTAGGTACGGGAAGGGATGGTGAAGGTGGGGGGAGGGGTGCAGGAAAGTTCCCTCCGAGGCCGCTCCTGAAATCGGAGCGGCCTCGGAGGGGGAACTGAACAGGCAGCGCGCGCTGGGCTTTGGCATGCAGAAGTTGCACCAAATGTTCACCCCCTTGCGCGCGCCCCCGCCGGACCTCGGATTTTATAAAATCCAGCGTACTTTTTAAAGATCTACCCATTATGCTCTGGGGATGGCATAGAGTCCTAACAGGATAATGCTCCCTGCATGCGACTAAATGCACAATTGAATCTTTATGCGGTAGAAATCCTGTGTGTCGGGAAAGACTATAGTGATATGGATTATACTACCATCCACATGGTCAAGATGGTGAGGACGGACAGTGAATGCTAAGAGAAATTAGGAAGCCTAAACCAAATTGGTAGTGTGGTAATAATGGGAGATTTCAATTACCCCAAATACTGACTGGATAAATGTATCATCAGGACATGCTAGTGATATAAAGTTCCTGGATGGAATAAATGACAGTTTTATGGAACAATTGGTTCATGACCTGACAAGAAAGGGAGCAATTTTAGATCTAATTCTCAGTGGAGCACAGGATTTGGTGAGAGAGGTAACGGTGGTGGGGCCGCTTGGCAATAGTTATCATAATATGATCAAATTTGAATTAATTAATGTATTTATTTTGCATTTTTATATACCAACATTCTTGTATCAGATACAAATCATACCGGTTACATTAAAAACAGAGTATGCAGGAAAATAGGTTTCCTAAGTCAAATACATTGAACATATTTAATAAACAAAGGATTACTAAACACTATGAAAAATGACTGGAAGGGGGACAGTATGCAAATCCACGGCTTCTCGTGCTAAATTTTCAAAAGGGAAACTTGATAAAATAAGAAAAATAGTTAGAAAAAAAACTGAAAGGAGCAGCTACAAAGGTAAAAAGGTGCAAGAGGCGTGGTCATTGTTAAAAAATACCATCCTAGAAGCACAGTCCAGATGTATTCCACACATTAAGAAAGGTGGAAGGAAGGGAAAACGATTACCCGGCATGGTTAAAAGGGGAGGTGAAAGAAGCTATTTAGTCAAAAGATCCAACAGAAGAAAAATAGGATAATTGCATAAATAGGATAATACATAAATAGGAAAATAGGATAATGCATAAGCATTGGCAAGTTAAATGTAAGACATTGATAACACAGGCTAAGAGAGAATTTCAAAAGAAGTTGGCCATAGATGCAAAAACTCACAGTAAAAACTTTTAAAATATATCCTAAGCTGAAAGCCTGTGAGGGAGTCAGTTGGACCGTTAGATGATTGAGAGGTTAAAGGGGCACTTAGAGAAGATAAGGCCATTGTGGAAAGATTAAATGATTTATTTGCTTCGGTGTTTACTGAAGAGGATGTTGGGGAGGTACCCGTACTGGAGAAGGTTTTCATGGGTAATGATTCCGATGGACTGAACCAAATCACGGTGAACCTAGAAGATGTGGTAGGCCTGACTGACAAACTGAAGAGTAGTAAATCAGCTGTTTCAGATGGTATACACCCCAGGGTTCTGAAGGAACTCAAAAATGAAATTTCAGCCCTATTAGTAAAAATGTGTAACCTATCATTAAAATCATCCATTGTACCAGAAGATTGGAGGATAGCTAATGTAACCCCAATATTTAAAAAGGGCTCCATGGGTGATCCGGGAAACTAAAGAACGGTTAGCCTGACTTCAGTGCCTGGAAAAATAGTGGAAAGTGTTCTAAATATCAAAATCACAGAACATATAGAAAGACATGGTTTAATGGAACCAAGTCAGCATGGCTTTACCCAAGGCAAGCCTTGCCTCACAAATCTGCTTCATTTTTTTGAAGGAGTTAATAACATGTAGATGTAGTGTATTTGGATTTTCAGAAGGCGTTTGACAAATTTCCTCATGAGAGGCTTCTAGGAAAAGTAAAAAGTCATGGATGGGTGGTGATGTCCTTTCGTGGATTACAAACTGGCTAAAAGACAGGAGCAGAGATTAGGATTAAATGGACAATTTTCTCAGTGGAAGGGAGTGGGCAGAGGAGTGCCTGAGCGATATGTATTGGGACCCTTACTTTTCAATATATTTATAAATGATCTGGAAATACGAGTGAGGTAATCAAATTTGCAGATGATACAAAATTGTTCAGAGTAGTTAAATCACAAGCAGATTGTGATAAATTGCAGGAAGGCCTTGTGAGACTGGAAAATTGGGCATCAAAATGGCAGATGAAATTTAATGTGGATAAGTGCAAGGTGATGCATATAGGGAAAAATAACCCATGCTATAGTTATACAATGTTAGCTTCCATATTAGGTGCTACAACCCAAGAAAGAGATCTAGGCATCATAGTGGATAACACATTGAAATTGTCGGTTCAGTGTTCTGCAGCAGTCAAAAAAGCAAACAGAATGTTGGGAATTATTAGAAAGGGAATGGTGAATAAAACGGAAAATGTCATAATGCCTCTGTATCGCTCCATGGTGAGACCGCACCTTGAATACTGTGTACAATTCTGGTCGCCGACATCTAAAAAAAGATATAATTGCGATGGAGAAGGTACAGAGAAGGGCGACCAAAATGATAAAGGGGATGGAACAGCTCCCCCTGTGAGAAAAGACTAAAGAGGTTAGGACTTTTCAGCTTGGAGAAGAGATGGCTGAGGGGGGATATGATAGAGGTGTTTAAAGTCATGAGAGGTCTAGAACAGGTAGATGTGGATCGGTTATTTACTCTTTCAGATAATAGAAAGACTAGGGGGCACTCCATGAAGTTAGCATGTGGCACATTTAAAACTAATTGGAGAAAGTTCTTCTTCACTCAACGCACAATTAAATTCTGGAATTTGTTGCCAGAGGATGTGGTTAGTGCAGTTAGTGTAGCTGTGTTTAAAAAGGATTGGATACGTTCTTGGAGGAGAAGTCCATTATCTGCTATTAATTATTTTGACTTAGAAAATAGCCACTGAGTAACATGGAATAAACTTAGTTTTTTGGGTACTTGCCAGGTTCTTATGGCCTGGATTGGCCACTGTTGGAAACAGGATGTTGGGCTTGATGACCCCTTGGTCTGACCCAGTATGGCATATTCTTATGTTCTTATGTTATATACCGGGAGATGTGTATGGCTGGGCTGTGCGCGCATGCATAATTCACGGTACATGCAGAAGAACCAGAGGAGACAAAAAGGGAGGTCTGGGGCGGGCTCGGGGCATGGCGTGGGCAGAACAGAACAGTGCCATTAAGTGGGTACTATTTCCACTATATTTATAGATTTTTGATAAATCTAGGCCTAACTTTGCTATCTAGACTGTGCCTGAATATGAGCCTCATAATATATGAATAATCATCATATATCTAGTCTAGTTTGATGCTCAGAGTTATTAGATGAACAGCAAAAACCTTAGAAGGCTTAGAAATTAAGTTTCTGTTGCAAAAATATATATATTCAATTCATGTGTTAAAATATAATGTAGGTGTTACAAAATAAAAAGCAGAATGGGAAAAAATTAACTTTAAAGACATGTCAAACCATAATGACTGTTCAGTTTAACAATCAAAAAAAGATTGTAACATTCTTAGCTATTTTTCTTTAACATGCATTAAGTTTAATTGAAAGCTTAAGTTTTTCCTTGGAGCAGTATATTTTGCAAAATCACAGCAAGGGATAAAACATTAAAGTCAAGAGTTCTGTGAAAAGAGCTAGTTTATTATTAGCAAGGGTTTTTATTCTCCAAACAAGTTCATTTTATCAAATTTTGCTCAGTTTGAACAGTAAGTGAAGTAAAATAGCATTTGATTCACTGGTACAATGCCTTGGAACATACTGCCTCCAAGGCTTAACAAAATGATCAGTTTCTAGATTTAACCCATGAACTTGCTAAGGACACATTTAAAGCTGGACATATATGAATTACACATTTTTAGTTTTTGTTTTTCAGAGCTTCATTTTTTTAAAAGAGCATTTTTCAATGTCCTGTGTTCTCATTTGTATCAAGGATTGTTTTTTCTTAACATTAAGAGAATAATTTTCAAAACTGCTCAGGCCTACTCATTTACACGGCTATATGAGCACAAGCAAAACTGACACTGTATTTTATAACCAGAGAAAAAAAGTTCTAAAATAGGAGCACTTAGGTATGCACAAATGCTTGCGTACGTAAAAATCAGGAGCCTTGCAAGTTCAGACATATCTGGAAAAATACTTGACTTGAAAGGTAGCAGGAAGAAGCCTAAAAACTACAGGTCAGTTAGCCTCACCTCAGTGGTAGCAAAAAGTGCTACTTAGATGGACAAGTAGTGCTTTTCAGACTTATCCAGCTATATAGGCCTGCCGCATCTTAGCCGGATAAATCAGAATATAGCTGGATAAGTGCCGCTACTTATCAGAAAAAGTTCAAATTTGTTCTTCTGAGTAGCAGGAATGGTGCTACTTAGCCAAATAATTTGGAAGATAGCCAGATAAGTGTACGCAACTCATATCCCCACATATTTGTACTTCCAGTTTTACAAGGATACATGTGTAGATTTTTATTGCGTTAATTTGATACTTTTATCCTTTGTGAGTCAGCGTTTACACGTGTAGATCAGGGTATTTTAAAACATGTTCACAGTAATGAAATAACCAGTTTCACCATTTAGTCTACTACTTCACCCAGTCTTCAGCCTGAAGTCCCCCCTGTTGCACCCAGACCCTTAACCCAGTCTTTTTTTTTTCACTTTAATAATGTTTATGATCACTTACACCAGATATTGAGTAGAAGTAAATGTATGCAAGTTATGATGCATGCGCATCACTTTAGCAGGTTTTAAAATAGCAATTTATACATGTAAATGTTGGCCCTTACCCCAGAACATCCTGATACATCTTTCCTTACTCAAGCAAAGTTACTCGTGGACCCTGATTTATGTGTGCAGGTTGCAGTTTTAAAAATAGCATGTGTTCACGTATGTGCTATTTTATAGGGCAAGTGCTAATTTTTATGCACATATTTGGAAATTCACCTGTTACTATGTACAATGTCAGGGTTCTAGATAAGAGAGATATGAACAAAGAATTAGCATAAAGCACATCTTTGAGAAGAGCTGTGAAAAAGAGTGGGCTGTCATAGAGGGAAGACAGAGGCAAAACGGCTACTCTTGCCCCCTTGTGAAAAGAGATCATAATAAGAATGATGCTGGTTGCTCTATATGAATGCATATTCCTTTCATTCTCCTTGATGTCTTCCACATAGTCCTTTCTAGTCTTATTGCACAGCTATGATTAAACATGGAAAAGAGAGGCAATAACTATATAACTAATGTCAGTAATCTTTATGGATAACATAATTATATGAGTCTTGGATATTTTGTCAAAGAGCATTCTAGACTAGAGTCATTAGTGTTTGCATTTCAGAAATAGTTATGTTACATCAGGGGTGTCATATTCTGATCCTTAAGAGCTACAAACCAGCTAGATTTTCAGGATCTCCCTAAAAATATGCATGAGATTGATTTGCCTGCACAAAGCCTAAATACTTTTATTGTGACTTCCACCTCCTCCCTAGCAGAAGTAAGTTTATGCTCAAATATACCTGGCGTGCACCCAGGCATGTAGATACTGGCGCACACATCTCCTGGCCTGTCCCAGAATGACCATGCCCCACTCACACCAAGCCCACAATCTGCTCCTTTCTTCCCTAATGTAAGATATTTTTGCATCGGGGCTTGTATGTGCATGTGGATGGCTTATAAAATCAAGTTGACGCGCATTTCCACATGCATGCCTATTCCCAATTTTGGCATGTTCCTGGCTTTTAAAATTCACCTTTTAATGTTTTCTAAAAATAACAAGAGAGGGTTGAGTATATTTTCAAGCATATTTTAATAAAATGTGGTGTAATTGTTAGCATATTAATGTGATACTTCAAATAAATGCATCGGCATGCTCAAACCCACAAAAATGATGTAACAAGAATCTATATTAGTCATATAAAAGTTTTAGAAATTTGAAGTTAGCATTAAGATTGATGTCTACGTGCATGCCTAAGTTCTGACATGTGTTGAATTTTGGTTTTTATAAATGCCAAGCTTCTAATCCTGTCTCGTACATCAGTCATCATTTCCGATTCCATCCAGAACAATTCTAATCCTTTAAGAACCCTCATTATTCATGCTACACTCTTGCTTTAAACCTGTAATAATGTCCTCCACCCTGCTGGCCCCTCAGCCCTCCATTCCATTATCAACAACCTTGTCTCGTACTTCCTTCCACTCCCCTCCCATTTACCCCCTCCCCTTCTCTCTAAGGTTAGACTCCAATTCCGTTTTTAATGCTCTTTGTTGATTTAATTACTCTATTAAGAACTGATTGAGTGCAATTCCGTTCTCACGCTGTTAGTCTATTTAATTACTTGTTTTACTCTAATTTAGTTCTATGTTAAGCTAATTCTACCTTTCTTAGTTGCCCTGAATTCATCACCCCTGTTTTTTGTAACTTTCTCCGATATCGATGGTTTCCCCTTGTTTGATGGTACGATAAGACATGTGTCTTGAATATCGGTATAGTAAGATACGCGCATACCCCCCGATAACCTGCCCCAAACTCCCCCTGCGTGCGCCGAGCCTATGTTGCATAGGCTGCCAGTAAGTGCAAAGCCCCGGGACACGCGTAAGTCCTGGGGCTTTCCTGGGGGGGCGTGACGGGGCCGGCGCATCATCAGGAGCATTCCGGGGCGAGGCCACAGGTGTGGTTCCGGCCTGGGGGCGTGGCCACGCCTTCCAGACCAGCCCCCGGACCGGAACATGGCGCGTCGGCAGCCGGCCCGGCGCATGCAGGCGTCACTTTTCGAACAAAGGTGTGGGGGGGGGGGGTTTAGATAGGGCTGGGGGGATTGGTTAGGTAGGGGAAGGTGCGGGTGGGTGGAAGGAAAGTTCCCTCCGAAGCCGCTATGATTTTGGAGCGGCCTCGGAGGGAACGGAGGCAGGCTGTGTGGCTCGGTGCGCGCAGGCTGCCGATTTTGCGCAGCCTTGCGCTCGCCGACCCTGGATTTTAAAAGATACACGCGTATCTATTAAAATTCGGCATACTTTTGTTTGCGCCGGTTGCGCGAACAAAAGTACGCGCGGGCGTAGTTTTTAAAATCTGCCCCTATGTGTCTATTGGAAAAATGCTTAGTAAATGACCTCCTAAGTAGCTTGTTTATGATTCCATTACAACTCATCTGCTACAGCATGCTTATAAGCAAAAAGCAAAATGAAGACTCAATTTGTTCATCTTCATATCTGACTTATAGTAAAAAAGACACCTTCACCTGAAGATGCAGACAGGAGGAGATTAAGACCAGGTAGTGGTGGTGAAAAACCTCCAGATGAACCTGTTTTCTACTATCAACTTAAAGTTGTACCACTGAAGTTTGCCAAAGAGATTAAACACATAGTGTTGGAAGAAATAGAAGCTGGTGGGACATCTGCAACATTTGAGTGCCTTATCTCGCCTTTCACTGCAATTACATGGATGAAAGATGGAGGCAACCTGAGAGAAAGTCCAAAATACAAGTTTATAGCTGATGATAAAGGAAGCTGCTGATGATAAAGGAACCTGCTTATCTTAGGTGTACTAGGTTTCAGACATCGGAGCATACACATGTGTAGCCCGCCTGGGGAACAAAGAAAAAACCTCTGTAGCCAAATTTATCGTTGCAGGTATTTCTTTTAATATGAATGTGTAGTTTAATAATCTTTAGTTGCTTTCTTTTCTTCAACTAACTTTGCTACCATATGAATTGTATATATTTTTCAGTAACTATCAGAGCTTACTCCTTTCATTACCATTTCTGTATTATCAGTCTATGATAATTTTTTTTGCTTTTATAGTCAATCTAAATATGTAACTCTTCTCCCCCCCCACACAGAATTACCAGTGCATTTTGTAAAGCTTCTTGAAGAACAAGTCACAGTTGTCAAAACCCAACCTATGTATTTAAGCTGTGACCGAGATGTTGTCTGGAGAAAGGATGGAAAGCCCATTGTTTCTGTTCCTGGAAAATATGCAGTGAATGTCATTGGTTTGCAGCGTTCTCTCACTGTTAATGATGTTGGTGACTTTGATGCTGGCCTATACCAAGCACTGTGGAAAGTGCTAATATAAAATGTGAGTCAAATGTTAAAGTAATAGGTGAGTAATTTAAGTTTTCCTTTTCTTTTTTTCTTCTGTGTGGTTATATGAGTTCACAATCAGCTAAAGCATATCAAGCAATGGCTTTGATTATATATATAGACATTTGTTAGGTATATAGAAGTATTTGGTAAATATAGTGCTCAGTTTCTAATTTATAATTGAATGGACACTATGATATTGATTCACTTATATTTGCTAAGGTATTTATTATTTCATACATTTTCTGGAAGTGGGCTAGCTTATATCATGACTGGATATTTTCTGTTATCCATTTCAAAATTTATGGAATAACTCTAATAAATATGGTAGCCCCAGTCATATTTTGTACACATTTACAATCTGTGTTCAATTACAATTTTAACATTTTTTATTACAATGGTTATAATACTATTACTGGTTGTTTATTGGACCAGCCAGGGTCACATGCTCCCCATTTTAGCACATTTTTTTCTCTGTATCTGTTCCCGACTTTGACAGCTTTGCTACTGAAGCAGAGTCCAGTAGTGTCTGTAAATATTGGCTTCACGTCGGGGTATTTGGGGTGTCCATTTTGTCCCTTGTTTCATTTATTTTTGCACTTTTTGTTTACAGAAAAAGGAAGTCAATTGAAAAACCTGTACGATTATTCCACTCGTGCTTATTGTAAGGAATTATCTCTTGATTTTCTTTCGGTCGGGTACTCACGTCAGAGTTCTCTATTCATGCGCTCTTTTTCTGTTTTTCTCCCTTTACAGAACTAAGGAAAAAGTCTTAAAAGTTTCCATCTTTAATTCACAGTTTGGGTCTACTGCTGACTTGAGGTATTATTGTGTTGGGCTGGGGGTCAGCGTCCCGACCTCTCACCTGCCGCCGCTCCAGCCGAGTCCGTTCCTGTCATACCATGTCTTTAGTCCCACACGGGGGCTTATTCACATGCTGTTACCCTGCATTGCGGTTTCTTAATTCTTAGCAAAATATATAACCTTTACTGTTTTGCCGTAGTCGGGGGATTTCCTCTCCTCTTGACCTCTTTCTTTAGGCATTTGGGACACACCAATGTGTTTCCTTCTCGCAGGCATGTAATCCCCTTAGTTTTATTCATTCTTTCTGACATGCAGATACCAGATGGGCGCATGTGAATTCACTGTCTGCTAAGGAAGAAATACCTTATCTTTTTAAGGCTAATTCCATATGCCACTGATTCAACCCCCTTTCCTGATGATCCCATTTGTTAAATGTCTAAACCTCTTTTGTCATTGAATATTGGACTGTCTCAGGATTTTCTTTTCCCCTGCCCTCCTCCCTTTTCCCCCTTTTCTCTCTCTCCCCCTTCCCCCTTCCTTCCCCCTCCGCTCCCCTTACATACACTCTCATTTAGTATATTTGGTCTGACTCCTTTAATCTATAATCCCTATCTTTGCACCGTTTTCTACCGCTTCCTTGTTTGATATCCCTGTTTAATTCTCTTCTTCTCTGTCACTACCCTTCTTTTGTTCTTTCCATTGTTGTTTCCCTCCTGGTTTCTCCCTCCTTTGTTTATAGAATTACCTTGTAGTTTTGCATTTGAATCATGTCTTCACCTGTTGCGGTCCCGGTCGCTAGACTCGCAACTGGGTCCTTACCTTCCTCTCTCGCGTGAGGGAGACTGTTTTAAAGATTCAACTGCAAGAAGTTCCGGCCCGCCTCCTTGATGATGTCAGATGCCAGCAAAGAATTTAAGCCTGGCATCTGCTAAGGAGGTTGCTTAGCAACGAGGTTCTCTCCTTGGAGGCACCAGTTGTTGTGTTTCGGGTCCTGCTGTGATTCTGATCCTGGTCCTGCTGTGTTCCTGATCCTGGTTCTGCTGTTCCTGATCCTGCTCATCTTCTGGATTCTTCTCGGTTTGTCTCCTTGGTTCCTGATCCCGGTTCACCTCTGATACTCCGTGTCTGTCGCCTGTCTCGACTTCTGCTCCATCCTTGCTTTGGTCTCGCTGCAGCCGCCTATGTCCCAGCGGTCCGGATCCTCAAGGGCTCCTCCAGGGAGGATCTCGGATCTCCAGGGTGAAAATTCCATCTTCTCTTCAGGACTCGCTTATGCCGCCTAAGTCCCAGCAGTGCGGATCCTCAAGGGCTCCTCCCGGGGGGGATCTCGGATCTCCAGGGTGAAGATTCTATCTTCTCTTCAGGATTCGCTACTGCCTTCTAAGTCCCAACGGTCTGGGTCCTTACGGGCTCCTCCCAGGGGGATCTCGGATCTGCAGGGTGAAGATTCTGTTCCTGTGTTCATCTTAGTACCACCTCCTGGCCTGTCCCATCTCCGCGGAGCTCTCTCTTCCAACCATCTTCCTCCACCAGGTCGGCCCAAGGGTCCACTGTCCAGTCCACAACAGTTTGCAACATGGCCTGCCTGTACAATATCGTTTTTTTATATCTCATTATTTTATAGGGATGTGCAGAGGGACCGCATATGTTACATTTGGTATTCATATTCATGGGGGGGGGGGGGCAGATACGTTGCATTCATGCGTTCCATTCTTATTCGTTTCCCGGCTAAAATTTAATTAACTCCAACCCCCCACCCTCCTGACCCCCCCCCCCCAAGACTTGCCAAAACTCTCTGGTGGTTCAGCGGGGGTCCGGAAGCCATCTACTGCACTCACACCATCGGCTGCCGGTAGTCAAAATGGCACCAATAGCCTTTGACCTTACTATGTAACAGGGGCTACCGGTGCTATTGGTTGGCCCCTGTCACATGGTAGGAGCAATGGACGGCCGATGCCATCTTGTGCTCCTACCATGTGACAGGGGCTGACCAATGGCACCAGTAGCCCCTGTGACATAGTAAGGGCAAAGGCTATTGGCATCATTTTGAATACTGGCAGCTGACAGCCCAAGTGCAGGAGATGGCTCCAGGACCACCAGGGAATTTTGGCAAGTCTTGGGGAGGTCAGGAGTCCCCCCAAAGACTTGCCAAAAGTCCCTGGTGGTCCAACGTGGATCCTGGAGCCATCTCCTGCACTCGGGCTGTCAGCTGCCAGTATTCAAAATGGCGCCGATAGCCTTTGCCCTTACTATGTCACAGGGGCTACTGGTGCCATTGGTCGGCCCCTGTGACATAGTAAGGGTAAAGGCTATTGTCGCCATTTTGATTACTGGCAGCCAACGTCCCAAGTGCAGGAGATTGCTTCTGGACCCCCGCTGGACCACCAGGGAGTTTTGGCAAGTCTTGGGGGGGGGGTGTCAGGAGGGTGGGGGGTTGTAGTTAATTAAATTTTAGCCGGGAAACGAATAAGAATGGAATGCATGAATGCAACGTATCTGCCCCCCCCCCCCCCCAATGAATATGAATACCAAATGTAACATATGCGGGTCCAATCCCTGTCTCTGACAGCCTGGATGTTGAAAGGTTAATTCTACAACCCCTCAACCTTTCTGCGAATGTCTCCCAAGTCCTAGTAGCTTCGCGAAAGCCTTTATGCGGAAGTCATACCGGTTGAAATGGGAGAGGTTCTCTGCGTGATGTTCGCAAGAAACTCTAGACCCCTTCTCTTGCCCCATTGCAAAACTTCTGGACTACCTTTGGCACCTCTCAGAGTCTGGTCTCCAAACTTCCTCCATCAGGGTACACCTGAATGCCATAGCCGCTTACCATTGATTAATAGGGGATGCCTCGGTTTCAGCGCAACTCCTTGTGGGGCACTTCCTAAGAGGCTTACTACAGCTGAAGCCTCCACTATGTCCCCCAGTTGCGGCCTGGGACCTCAACATTGTACTGGCACAGCTCATGCTGCCTCCGTTTGAGCCCCTGCATTCCTGCAAGTTAAGACAACTCACTTAGAAAGTTATTTTCCTAGTGACAATTACATTCGCTCGCAGAGTCAGTGAGCTGCAGGCTCTAGTAACCTACTCGCCTTACATGAAGTTCCTCCATGACCGGGTGGTACTACTCATTCACCCTAAGTTCTTACCAAAGGTGGTGACTGATTTCCACCTGAATCAGTCCATAGTGCTGCCCACCTTTTTTTTCGAGGCCTCACTCTTTCCCAGGTGAGCGGGCTCTGCACACCTTGGACTATAATCGTGTGCTCACCTTTTATTTAGACCACACCGCAGCCCACAGGCAGTTCACCCAACTCTTTGTCTCCTTTGATAAAAACAGACTCAGAGTTGCGGTGGGCAAGAGACCCTGTCTAACTGGTTGGCAGACTATATTGATTTCTGCTACCAGCAAGCAGGCCTTCCGCTAGAGGGATGAATGAAAGCACACTCAGTCAGGGCCATGGCAACGTCAGTAGCACACTTCCGTTCAGTACCCATTACCGACATTTGCAGGGCTGTGACATGGAGCTCTCTCCACACCTTTGTAGCCCATTACTGCCTGGACAAGGCTGATCGAGAGAACAGCATCTTTGGCCAGTCTGTCCTCCGTAATTTGTTCCCAGTGTAGGCACCCAACTCTTCCTACCTAAGCCCACTGTGAATTTCAGGCTGCCCTTTTTTACCAACAGCACCCCTGTTGTTGTGCCTGTTGCACATTTTGGGTGCTGATTGGTCTCCTATGTTCCGGGGCAGCTTGGAGCTTGCTATTCACCCACATGTGAGGACTACCATCCTGCTTGTCCTGGGAGAAAGCAGAGATGCTTATCTGCAATAGGTGTTCTCCCATGACAGCAGGAAGTTAGTTCTCACAAAACCTGCCTGCCACCACATGGAGTTGGGTTCGCTTACGGTTTATAATTGTATTTTTCGCTCGTAGCTTTATTGCTTTAAAACAAGGCTGGAGGGAGACCCCATGTGGCCACAGGGTTAATGGGATGCTCAGTGTGCCAGTCAAAGTTCTAGAAACTTTGACATAAGTATTCCGACACAGGGCTCCATCTGATGATGTCACCCACATGTGAGGACTAACATCCTGCTGTCCTAGGAGCCCCGGGATGCGCGTAGGTCCCGGGGTTTTTCGGAGGGGGCGTGTCGGGGGTGGGACCGGATGACGTGGCGTTTCAGGGGCGGGACCGGGGGTGTGGTTTCGGCCCGGGGTGTTTCGGGGGCGTGGCCGCGCCCTCCAGAACCGCCCCCGGGTTGAGTCTCGGCATGCCAGCAGCCCACTGGCGCACATGGATTTACGTCTCCCTCCGGGAGGCGTAAATCCATGGATAAAGGTAGGGGGGAGTTAGATAGGGCCAGGGGGGGGGGTTAGGTAGGGGAAGGGAGGGGAAGGTGAGGGGAGGGCGAAAGAAAGTTCCCTCCGAGGCCGCTCCGATTTCGGAGCGGCCTCGGAGGGAATGGAGACAGGCTGCGCGGCTCGGTGCGCGCCGGCTGCCCAAAATCAACAGCCTTGCGCGCGCCGATCCAGGATTTTAGAAGATACGAGCAGCTACGCGCGTATCTTATAAAATCCAGCGTACTTTTGTTTGCGCCTGGTGCGCAAACAAAAGTATGCGAATGCGTTTTTTTAAAAAATCTACCCCACAATAAATGGTGAATACCAGTTCTGAGTTAGAGCAGTCAACAAGTATGGAATAAGTGGTGAGTGCAAATCTGAAAAAGTGGTTATCAAGGATCCTTTCAGTCTTCCTGGACCTCCAAAGAAACCAACAGTTTCAAATTATACCAGATCATCAATGCTTGTATCTTGGGAGCCTCCTTTGGACAATTGTGGGTCTTCAATCACTGGCTACTGGTTGAAAAAGGCAAAGGTTTGTGGTGTCTACTGGGGACGTGTTAACAGAGCCCCTGTAACAAAACCATTAGTAAAAGGCCTTGATTTCAATGTATTGCGTTTGATTGAAGGTATTGAATACCAGTTCAGAGTTATAAATGCTGCTGGAGTTGGCCCTCCCAGTGATCCATCAGATCCTGCATTAGCAGCAGACTCTATCTATAAGCATAAGTGGTTGAATATTTAATAATTTATCAGGAATTTTTCATTTGTAGAAACCTAAGTACACTCTGTACCAGTATTATAAATGAAATGAGATTATAGGTATGATTATAGCAGGGCAGGCGCATCCATTAGGCAAACTTAGGCACTCGCCTAGGGCACCGAGCCCTAGGGGGCACTGAAGTTCAGCCAAAAGGTGCCGCAAATGCTGAAACAGGTAGGGGGGAGGGGCATGGCTGGGGGGCTGCGACCAGGGGAGGGGGCGAGGCCAGGGGGGTGGCGCAAGGGTCGCCTAGGGCACCCAATACCCTTGCACCGGCCCTGGATGATAGCAACTTTTATTCATAATGGTAGAAGATATTTGCACACATGCTGCACTATAAGAAAACATGTGCACTGCATATTACTCTTCATTTCTGAATAATGTACTATATGTTTACAGCAAGAGGGGTATTTGAGAAATCTGCTGTTTTACCACAAACATTCATATACATGATGTGGTTAAATGGGTGTAGATTTGTGCGCGCAACCCCATCCCGCAATAAATTTTTAATAAATTATTCTTTAATAAATTGTTGTTTTTCAAAATACACAATAGGGTGAGATTACTTTTGGGCATAAGAGAGTGGTTAAATGGGAAGCATTACCACACTATAAGGTCACTGTATTAGCAAGCAAAATGGTGTCTCACAGACAAGATCCCTGTTTATGATAATGTGTACTAGTTAGGCATTTTGCATGCAAACCACTATTTGCAAACATTTTTCTTTCATAGTTCTCAAAAAGGTGTGGACTGTTTTTTGTAAAAAAAAAAAAAAAAAAAATTAGCTGCATCTCAATGAGGTGTACTTATCTTTTTTGCATACTTTTTCACAAGAAATTTCATGCAGGCTTTCTTCTCATTTTTCTTGCCTTGGTAGAAAAATTATGCATAAAATTGGTGATCATTCATGAAAAATCTGTGGATTAGTACATGGATCCTCTACATTTTCTAATACTATATTTGCAAAAAAAAAAAAAAAAAGACACCATGTACCAAAATTGATTATTGCAACACCCTCCTCCTAGGCCTCCCTGCTACCTCGATCAAGCCGCTCCAAATGCTCCAGAACGCGGTGGCCAGAATCCTCACCAACTCCTGAAGAGATCACAATACCCCGATACTTATGGACCTTCACTGGCTCCCTATTCGCTTTAGAATCTTTCACAAGTCTCTTGCTATCATCCATAAAACCCTGCATAACCCAGACAACCATTGGCTGAATAACTCCCTGCAATATCACACATTGAATAGACCCACGAGAACGGCATATAAAGGAACCCTCTTCATTCCCCACCAAACTCATCCATCACACAGCCACGAGAGAATGGGCCCTCCCCATTGCTGGACCAACTATTTGGAACTCAATGCCCACCCACCTGTGCCAAGAACACTGTACCCAAACATTTAAAAAAATACATTAAAACTTGGCTCTTCTCACAAGCCTTTACCTAACCCCGCAGCCCCCAGATCTCAGCCCCCTATCCGTCGCTCCTTCTATGGGTACTACTTTATTATTTATTTATTTGTTTATTTAAAAACATTTTTATACCTGCATTAGTGGGGACATCATACCGGTTCACATTCGAACAGCAGGTTGGAAAATACTTAATAAAAAGGACTAAAAGGGGGGGGGGGGGAGGGATCACGCAAGAACAGAGTAGATATACAGAACAACTGCAAGAGAAATCCTTAACATGAGCTAACTATCCATAATTGGTGATATGGGTAACATCATAGAAGCATAGAATATAACATAGTTATAACATAGTTATAATTCTTATACAATTGTAAATTTGTGTTACCATTGCTTTCCGGGTACTTGACTCTGCTAGCCTAGCGTTCGCCTCTAGTTCAGTTCCCTTACGTTTTATGTAACTTCGCATTTCTTTAGTCAATGGTTTTCCCATTCCCATTCCTATGTAAACCGATGTGCTATTTTAAATAAATAAATAAATAAATAAATAAATACATAAATACATAAATAAATAAATAAATAGGATACTACATTGAAAAGAGGCATGACTTGACTGAGTATGAAAGAGTTAACAAAAAACTCTGCCCAGATACTTCACTTGCTGTAGATAATCTTGCTGAGTTACATATGTATGAATTCCCCGGAAGAGAAGCCAATGCAATTGGTGAAAGTGAACCATCCCTAACACTTAGGGCCTCATTTTCTAAAGTACTGCAGGCCTGCTATACTTTAGAAGATGAGAGGCGGGGGGCCGAAACGGGGGGCGGGTCTGCACTAGCCGGCAGCGATCACACCGTCGCGGTTCAATCGTTGCCGGTTTCACACCCAATAGTGCCACCATAGGAGGTGTAGCTATTGGGAGCGAAATAGGCAGCGAAATGGGACTTACCTTTTCGCTGTCCATGGCGTTGGTGCAGAGTCGGCCCCGGTGACGCCCCGACTCCTCCACTTCCGGGGCCGACCGCCCCCATCCTGGTATCACACACGATAAGGAACTTTTCGCATGTGAAAGGTTCCTTATCGCGTGCAGCTGCTTGGAAAATGAGGCCCTTAATGTGGTTATTCAAGACGATGAAGGTAATGCATTTCAATGCCCACTGCAAATATAACACTAAAATCTGAATATATATATTTACTGAAACTATACCATTTTCTTTTTTTGTTTCTGGTTCCTCCACAGTTACATTACGTCTGACTGTTAAAGGAGATACAATCAGTGTTAAATCAGAAGAACCCGTTAATATTCTAGCTGATGTAACAGGTCTTCCTTTACCTAAGATTGAATGGTCCAAAAATGAAGTTGCAATTGATAAACCCACAGCAGTACTTAAGATAGAAAAGCAAGCATTATCATTAAGCGAAGCAACATCAGAAATTATCATTCCATCAGCTGTTAGGAGTGACAGAGGCAACTACACAATCACTGCTTCCAATCATCTTGGATCAGCTTATAATACTGCTATTGTACAAGTATTAGGTAAGGATTTGGAGACAAAGAAGAAGAGCACACCCTCCTAGTCCGGTATAAACAATATCAAACAATACCCTCCTAGTTCAGTATAAACAATATCAAAGCACAACAACCCATTTAAAACTGATGGTTAGATCAAGCAAGGAGAAGAAAAAACCCCCTCCAAACTATGTACATGCAATGAGTATTGAACAACATGGTATCAGACAAATGTCGTAATAATAAAATGATGCTTGCACGGAATCCTTATATTTAAGAGAGTGTACCATATTGCCTAACTTGTTTCCTTGTTATGGAAGTCCTGTGCACATAGAAAGGTCTTAAGGGTCTTCTTAAAGGTTTTAATACAAGGTATGGAACAAAGGCTGTCTAGAAGAAAGTTTTAAAAAAAATGGGGCCCACAACCAAGAAGGCGCAGTCACGGATGAACTGTAGACGCACTATTTGCAGTGATGGTACCTAGAGCAAGTTCTTGTGGCCGATATTAATGCTCATGTTGAGCTGTATATCCTTAAAAGAGAATTTAGTCATGAAAAGGAATCCCTATATATCAGCCTGTCTATTAATATTAAGTCTTATAAAAGGCTCTCCATTTTATAGGTAGCCAATGCAGAGATGCCAGGACTGGCGTTATATGCTCATGTAACGGTGAACCGGTCAATTATTTAGCTGCAGCATTTTTCACTATCTGAAGGGCTCTATTAGTATTAGCTTATATTAAATAGAACAAAATGTAAACAGGTAATTTATGCTGTGCAAATACACATTGACCAAATATTGTGATCGGAAAAGATGGTTTTTGGATGCCTGAATCAATTAAGCAACAGTAGGATTCTAGTTTGAAATATATTATTTTTTTTAATAAAAATAATGTCTTAATGAAGAAAATTGCATTACTATCCTTTATATGCACACTACATAGTTGTCTTTTTTATGCTAGGTCCACCATCCATGGCGCTCACTGAATTTATTGAGCTTGAAGAAGGAACAGATGTTAGCATTGTAGGAAGAATAAAAGGAGTACCATTCCCTACACTGAAATGGTTTAAAGCTCCTCCAAACAAACCTGATGATCAACATGTTAATAAAGTTGTGGGAGAAAATGTTTGTACTTTAATGAACCAACAATTACGTAGAAATGATACAGCCTTATATACCCTCACAGCAAAAAATAATCTGGGAAGTGACTCAAAGGAAATGAGGCTAAATGTTCTTGGTAAATATCTTTTTTTCATTTCCTTGTCCTGTGATGATATACATTATTTTTTCCTATAAATATAAAAATATGACAACAGAAAAAGACCATATGGCCTGTCTAGTCTACCATCCACACAACTGCTCAGCTATACAACTCCTTCCACTCCCTCAGATATCCCCTGTGCTTGTCCCGTGCTTTCTTGAATTCAGATACTGTCCTTATCTGCACCACCTCCACTAGAAGGCTTTTCCATGCATCCACTAGCCTTTCTGTAGAGAAATATTTCCGTATATTACTCATCAATATATCCACTTCCATCTTCATCCCATGACCCCTAATTCCAGAGTGTCTTTTCCTTTGAAAGAGACCCATCTTCTGTGTATTGATACCAATGAGATATTTAAATTTAAATAAGCATTACTTAGATTGATAAAGTTTCCCTGTAAATGTGTATTAACAATTGATAATAATAGATATATTTTCATGGAGCCTGAACAGCTGAAAATATTTTTTAATTCAAGAAATGAATCTAGTTTAGGCTCAGTTAGTGAACCGGGTTTATATAACTTCCTTTATTTCATAGAAGGTTGTACATCAAATACAGTTGTATTTGGTTAGTATTGCTCTATTTTCTGTTTGTTCTCCCCAAATTTCATAGTAAAATAGGTTAAGGAGTAAAAAGAGAAATACATCTATTGGTATTGGATAAAATGATTGAAAAGAATGTTCTAAAAGTTTTATTATGATTTTTTTTCTTTTTCCTTAAAGAAATATAAATGTATACTCCTTCTGGAAATAAGGCATGTAATAATGCTTTATGTAATTGTTTAAAAATTCAATAAAGAGATAATTAAAAAAAAAAATTGAAACAATTTCGGAGCAGCCTCAGAGGGAACGGAGCGGCCTCGGAGGGAACGGAGATTGCTGCGTGGTTCGGCACTCGCAGGCTGCCGATTTTGCGCCGCCTTGCGCACCGACCCTGTATTTTATAACATGCATGCGGCAGTGCGTGCATGTTATAAGAACATAAGAACATAAGAACATGCCATACTGGGTCAGACCAAGGGTCCATCAAGCCCAGCATCCTGTTTCCAACAGTAGCCAATCCAGGCCATAAGAACCTGGCAAGTACCTAAAAACTAAGTCTATTCCTGTCCGCAGACGGCTTAACTTGCGCGCACAAGCCGTCTGCCGGCGCGCCATGTTCCGGTCCGGGGGCTGGTCCAGAGGCCACGGCCAAGCCCCCGGAATGCCCCTGGGCTGGAACCACGCCCATGGTCCCACCCCCGGAACACTCCCCAATGACATGCTGGCCGCGACACTCCCCCGACATACCCCCGGCACGCCCCCCCCAGGAAAGCCTCGAGACTTACATGCGTCCTGGGGCTTGTGCGCGCCACCGAGCCTATGCAAGATAGTCTCGGCGGACACGGGGTGGAAGGGGCAGCTTTTCGGGGGTTACGCGCGTAACCCTTTGAAAATCTGCCCCTAAGTGTAATATTATTAGATGTCAAAATCAGATTCAGAGTCAAATTAAGTGTGCTACATTAATATTATCTATTTTTATTTTTGGTGGTAACTTTGTACATTGATATTCTCTTTCAGCTGTTCCTGGGCAGTGTGAAAAACCTTCCAATAGTAGTGTAACACGGGATTCCATGACTGTTAATTGGGAGGAACACCAAAAAATGGGATCACATCACCCCTATCCTCCAAAATCTTCACTGGCTGCCTATAAAATTTAGGATACAATTTAAATCCCTCATGATGATTCATAAGGCTCTTCACAACATCTCCCTCCTCAACCTATCCTTCCAACTACAGCAACACATCTCCAATAGACCAATCAGAAGGGCATACCAGAACATGCTTCACACCCAGCCAACAAAAACCTCATTGAGGAAACGAGCTCTGTCTACTGCAGGTCCCCATCTTTGGAACCTGCTCCCACCGGACCTCCGCCAAGAACCATGCCTTCCGACATTCAAAAAGAAGCTAAAGACTTGGCTATTCACTCAAGCTTTCCCTGAGAGCTAAAATCTGGTGAAGCGACAGACGATATACCTACCTCTGTACATATGTTCCTGATTTATAGTTCCCAGTTACATTTAATTGAGTTTATGAAAGTTCTCTTTAATAGTTTTCCTGTATACTTGTGTTAATGTATTCTGCCTTGAGGCGACTGTTTTAATGTATTTCCGCCCTGGAGGCGACTGTTCAGTTCCTTGTAAACCGGTGCGATATGTATTCTTTACAGGAACATCAGTATATAAAAATTAAAAATAAATAAATAAATAAATATGATGGAGGCTCACCAGTGACTGGTTACTGGCTTGAAGTCAAAGAAATCAATGGAAAAAGATGGAAGAGGGTTAACCGTGATCCCATCAAAGTTATGCCTCTTGGTATTTCTTACGAAGGAACAGGCCTTATTGAAATATATCAGTTCCATGTAATGGCCATTAATGCTGCTAGTGTTTGTCCTCCAAGCCTGCCCTCTGACCCAGTCATTGCCAGAGACCATATTGGTAAATTTGCTAAACCATAATTTTTTAATATATTTTATTGAAATAGAATGGTGACTGATATAAACTCATTGTTTTTTAGCTCCACCTGGCCCTCCAATTCCAAAGGTCACTGACTGGACAAAGTCAACTGTGGATCTAGAACCGATTCCACCATTTTTGCAGTTGACCCTCTAGGTAAAATAGTTGTTTTCTAATTATAAATCCTGTGTAGTATATCAAATGCATAAATCATTTTTAAGATGCACAGTACACATAGATGATAATGTTAGCTTGCATAGCAGCTATGATGCTGGTCAAAATGCAATGTGCTGGATAGTATTTTTAGTTTAAATGTTTATTTTAACGTACTTAAAAAAACAACTGTCTAGATGTTTTCTAAGCTGATCAAAATAAGAGCTTGATTTACTAAGCATTTCACCCATAGACACGGAATGGGGGAAAAACCTTAGGGGATGATTTTAAAAGCCTTGCACGCATAAATCCAGCCGGATTTAAGAGTGTAGGGGACTTGCACACCGGTGCGCCTATGCTGCATAGACCGCCAGCGCGCACAAAGCCCCGGGATGCGCGTAAGTACCGGGACTTTGCTTGGGGGAGTGTTGGGGGCGTGTCGAGACGGCATGGCATTCGAGGGTGTTCCAGGGGTGGGGCTGTGGCATGGCGCCGGCACGGGGCATTCCAGAGGCATGGCTGAGACCTCCACCAAACCAGCCCCCGGGCCAGGAAATGGGCGCCGGCAGCTGGCCGGCACGCACAATTTACGCCTGCCTCAGGCAGGCATAAGTTTCTCAACAAAGGTGGGTGGGATTTAGTTAGGGCTGGGGGGTGGGTTAGGTAGGGAAAGGGAGGGGAAAGTGGGGGGGGGGGGAGGAAAAATGTTCCCTCCGAGGCCGCTCCAATTTTGGAGCGGCCTCGGAGGGAACGGAGGCAGGCTGCTCGGCTCGACGCGTGCAGGTTGCACAATAGTGCATCCCCCTGCGCGCGCCAACCCTGAATTTTATAACATGTGTGCGGCGGGGGGGGGCACTAACTTTAAAAATCTACCCCTTAGTAAATGATCCCCTAAATGTGCTAGATAGCTACAGTATTATAGTATCATTTTTGTAATGTACATATATATGTATTTCTATTAAATATCCTATGTTTAAAGATCACATCACACACTTCACTCTAAGTTTTCTCATCTGAAAAAACAATGCCAATGATCATGCCTAACATGTCATTTTCTATTGGTTTAATATTGTAGGTATCAACTGAAATTTTTATTATATATATATTAGGAGGGAGGAGGGAGGAGGAATAGCCTAGTGGTTAGAGCAGTGGTCTACAAACCAGGAAACTAGGGTTCAAGTCCTGCTGTCACTCCTTGTGACCTTGGGCAAGTCACTTTTCCCTCCAAAAACTTAGGGGTAGATTTTTAAAAACTGCGCGATCGCGTACTTTTGTTTGCGCAGCAGGCGCAAACAAAAGTACGAGCGGCCTCGGAGGGAACTCTCTTTCGCCCTCCCCTCACCTTACCCTCCCTTCCTCTACCTAACCCACCCCCCCCCGGCCCTATCTAAACCCCCCCCTACCTTTATCCATGGATTTACGCCTCCCGGAGGGAGACGTAAATCCACGCATGCCAGCGGGCTGCTAGCGCGCCGAGACCCGACCTGGGGGCGGTTCCAGAGGATGCGGCCACGCCCCTGGAATGCCCCGGCCCGAAACCACGCCCCTGGGCCCGCCCCCGAAATGCAGCATCCCACCCCCAAAATGCCGCATCGTTCGGCCCCACCCCCCGACACACCCCATCCAAAAACCCCGGGACCTACGCGCGTCCTGGGGTTCTGCGTGCGCCGGTGGCCTATGGTAAATAGGCGCGCCGGCCCTGCTCGCGTAAATCCGGGCGGATTTACGCGAGCAGGGCTTTTAAAATCCGCCCGTTAGATTGTAAGCCATCTGGGGACAGGGAAATACATACAGTACCTGAATGTAAACCAATGTGATATCTCAGATCAAATGTCAGTATATAAAAAATAATAATATATATTTAGACTTCACTCATTCAAAAATCCTTAGATTCCTTGAACAGTAGATGACTTTAGGGACTTTCTTGAAAATGGAAGATTAAATATTAGAATACAAAATTTGAAAAAAAAAAAAAATGTGCCTCAGAAAACAAAAACAGTAAGGAATAAACTAACTGCTTGACCCAACAAAAAAATCATACTCAGACATAATATATCAATAATAAGACAATAGATTTTTTTCACAGTCTAAGTTCTGATATATTTGCATGTGATTCTCACTATTCATCAAGATGCTACAAGTTTTTCATCTATCCAAGGCTTACTAGTTTACAGATCTCTTAATTCAAAATATTACTACAATTCTAGATATAAATTAATTTGTATTTATTTAATAGAACCTTATTTTATTTATTTGATATAATTTTTACAAGTTGTCAAAGTTTATTTTGTCAGTTTTGTTTTTATAAGTGTTATTTATATTTTTTTTGTGATTGTAGATCTCCAGGTGCTTCTGAATGGTTTATATACACAGAGAGAATAAA
Organism: Rhinatrema bivittatum; assembly: GCF_901001135.1. Classification (NCBI taxonomy): domain Eukaryota; kingdom Metazoa; phylum Chordata; class Amphibia; order Gymnophiona; family Rhinatrematidae; genus Rhinatrema; species Rhinatrema bivittatum. Next base: position 160,775 of record NW_021820758.1, on the reverse strand, counting down.
GTCAACAATCACACGTGATTGGAAGCGACCCCGTTATGATGGTGGTAGTCTTATTATAGAATACTACATTGAAAAGAGATGACATGACTTGACGGAGTATGAAAGAGTTAACAAAAACCTCTGCCCAGATACTTCACTTGTTGTAGATAATCTTGCTGAGTTACATATGTATGAATTACGTGGAAGAGAAGCCAATGCGATTAGTGAAAGTGAACCATCCCTGCCACTTAATGTGGCTATTCAATATGATAAAGGTAATAAATTTCAAAGCCCACTGCAAAAATAACACTAAAATCTGAATTATATATATATTTACTAAAACTATACCATTTTCTTTTTTGTTCCTGGTTCCTCCCACAGTTATATTACATCTGACTGTTAAAGGAGATACAATCAGTGTTAAATCAGAAGAACCCGTTAATATTCCAGCTGATGTAACAGGTCTTCCTTTACCTAAGATTGAATGGTCCAAAATGAAGTGGCAATTGATAAACCCACAGCATTACTTAAGATAGAAAAGCAAGCATTATCAAGAAGTGAAGCAACATCAGAAATTATCATTCCATCAGCTGTTAGGGGTGACAGAGGCAACTACACAATCACTGCTTCCAATCATCTTTGATCAGCTTATCATACTGCTATTGTACAAGTATTAGGTAGGGATTTGGAGATAGAGAAAAACTTGAAGCGCACCCCCTCTTAGTTCGGTGTTCCTACTCAGTATAAACAGTATCAAAGCAGAACAACCCATTTAAAACTGATAATTAGACCGAGCAAGGAGAAGAAAAAAAACCCCCTCCAAACTATGTACATGTAATGAGTATTCAACAACAAGGTATCAGACAAATGTCGTAATAATAAAATGATGCTTGCACGGAATCCTTATATTTAAGAGAGTGTACCATATTGCCTAACTTGTTTCCTTGTTATGGAAGTCCTGTGTACATAGAAAGGTCTTAAAGGTTTTAATACAAGGTATGGAACAAAGGCTGTCTAGAAGAAAGTATTAAGAAAATGGGGCCTATAACCAAGAAGGATCAGTCACGGGTGAACTGTAGACGCACTATTTGCAGTGATGGTACCTAGAGCAAGTTCTTGTGGCTGATATTAATGCTCATGTTGAGTTGTATATCCCTAAAAGAGAATTTAGTCATGAAAAGGAATCCCTATATATCAGCCTGTCTATTAATATTAAGTCTTATAAAAGGCTCTCCATTTTATAGGTAGCCAATGCAGAGATGCCAGGACTGGCGTTTTATGCTCATGTAACGGTGAACCGGTCAGTTATTTACCTGCAGGGCTCTATTATATTAGCTTATATTAAATATATTAAATAGAACAAAATATAAACAGGTAATTTATGCTGTACAAATACACATTGACCAAATATTGTGATCAGAAAAAATTGTTTTGGATCCCTGAATCAATTATGCAACAGTAGGATTCCAGTTTGAAATATATATATTTTTTTAATAAAAATAATGTCTTAATGAAGAAAATTGCATTACTATCCTTTATATGCACACTACATAGTTGTCTTTTTTATGCTAGGTCCACCATCGATGGAGCTCACTGAATTTATTGAGCTTGAAGAAGGAACAGATGTTAGCATTGTAGGAAGAATAAAAGAGTACCATTCCCTACACTGAAATGGTTTAAAGCTCCTCCAAACAAACATGATGATCAACATGTTAATAAAGTTGTGGGAGAAAATGTTTGTACTTTAATAATCCAACAATTACGTAGAAATGATACAGCCTTATATACCCTCACAGCAAAAAATAATCTGGGAAGTGACTCAAAGGAAATGAGGCTAAATGTTCTTGGTAAATATCTTTTTTTCATTTCCTTGTCCTGTGATGATATACATTATTTTTTCCTATAAATATAAAAATATGACAACAGAAAAAGACCATATGGCCTGTCTAGTCTACCATCCACACAACTTCTCAGCTATACAACTCCTTCCACTCCCTCAGATATCCCCTGTGCTTGTCCCATGCTTGAATTTAGATACTGTCCTTATCTGCACCACCTCCACTAGAAGGCTTTTCCATGCATCCACTACCCTTTCTGTAAAGAAATATTTCCGTATATTACTCATCAATATATCCACTTCCATCTTCATCCCATGACCCCTAATTCCAGAGTGTCTTTTCCTTTGAAAGAGACCCATCATCTGTGCATTGATGCCATATTCTATTATTTTATGCTCAAATAATTTGTTGTCAGTTGTACAAATCTGTGTTTAAATATTTCCATATTTCATTAGGTCGCCCTGGACCACCAGTGGGACCCATTAAATTTGAAACAATTATTGCAGATACAATGACTCTATCTTGGCTTCCTCTAAATGTGATGGAGGCTCAAAGATTACAAATTATGTTATTGAGAAAAGAGAAGCTGATAGAAAGACATGGATTCATGTTACAAATGAAGCTAAATAATGCATCTACACAATACCAAAGTTACTGGAAGGCCATGAATATGTGTTCCTCATCATGGCTCAGAATAAGTATGGCTTTGGTGATCCTCTTGACAGTGAGCCTGAGACAGCAAGAAACATGTTCAGTAAGTGAAAAATTATTAGATGTCAAAATCAGATTCAGAGTCAATTAAAGAGTGCTACATTAATATTATCCATTTTTATTTTGTACTTTGATCTCCTATTACAGGATATTTTGTTGAATATAAAGAAGAAGGCAAAGAAGAATGGGAAAAGGTAGGCATAATATAAGTGGAGAATTAGAGCTTTCACTGTCTTAATGCTGAATTTATGTATTAGGGGTGTGCATTCGTTTGGAATGTATTGACAATCCGCAACGTATGGTCAATATTCGTTGTATTTGTAAATTCACAAAACGTATCACGATCCCCGATGATGCACTCACGGTGATTTCTATGTGGCCATTTGAAATAGGAGAATGCCATTTGCTTGTAATCATAGCCAAAAACAAACCCTTTCCTGTCAGTCATCAGTGACCTCACAGCCCTGTCATAGAGTGGGTCAGACAGGTTGGCAAGTAGACCAGAATGCAACGTATCATTGGTAAGTATTTTGGTGATGCAGATAATCACGCTCTTGCCGGTGACCCAGAACTATATATACTTAAGCTCTTGCCGGTGACCCAGAACTATATATACTTAAGCACGTGGCGTGCCATGCACGTTCTTTGCAGAGGTGGTCTGGGGAGGTGGTCTGCGGAAGGTGGCTGCACTCAGAGCTAGTCTAAGTTCTCAGATCTGTATTCAATTGCTAGCTAGGCTAGCTACTTCAATAGAAAACCTATTTGTTCTGCATTTGGCTGCAGTGCCAGCTACCAGCCCTGTTTTTTTTTACTACAAATATTCTTATTGATCTGAGACGGTTTCTCTCTGCCACTGAGAGAAGCTGGCAAGCTGCTAGCACTAGCAGTGGCATTTTGCTGTGTATTTTACCCCCTGGGGTCAGTTGCAAGCAGCATTTGGGTGTTGTGGGCGGGAGATATATTCAATTTCTAGCTAGTTTGACAGAATTGCTATTGGAAAATATATTTCATTGATTTGTTGCTGTGCCAAGCAAGGATTTTTTGTTAACTGCAGGTTTTTTTAAATTGAACTCACTGTCTCTCTGTGCTCTTTTAATCTAAGAAGGCAGTGCACTGGGCATCAGTGATAGTGGGCACTGGGCAGTTTTGCAGACTCACATATATTGGGACAGCGGTGTTAAGTGAAGCCATATCCCCAATGGGTCTCTTTTGTAGTTAACACTTTGTTGTGTGAACATACATTACATTAGTGCACATCAATGCACTGTGCCTGTGGGCAGCCAGTTTTACAAACTCACTTATATTGGGACAGCGGTGGTCTCTGAAGCCAAATCCCAGTGGGCCTCTTTTGTAGTTACCACTTTGTTGTGGGTAGCCAGTTTTGCAGACTCACGTATAATCATATATTAGGACAGCAGTGCGCTGTGAAGCCAAATCCCCAGTGGGCCTCTTTTGTAATTACCAGTTTGTTGTGTGCACATACATTACATTAGTGCACATCAAGGCACTGTGCCTGTGGGCAGCCAGCTTTGCAGACTCACGAATAATCATACCCTTACTGGAGAAGGTTTTCAAGGGTAATGATTAAGAGGGACTGAATCAAATCACGGTAAACCTAGAAGATGTGGTAGACCTGATTGAAAAACTGAAGAATAGTAAATCACCTGGACCGGATGGTATACACCCCAGAGTTCTGAAGGAATTAAATATGAAATTTCAGACCTATTAGTTAAAATTTGTAACCTATCATTAAAATCATCCATTGTACCTGAAGACTAGAGGATAGCTAATATAACCCCAATATTTAAAAAGGGCTCCAGGGGCGATCCGGGAAACTACAGACTGGTTAGCCTGACTTCAGTGCCAGGAAACATAGTGGAAAGTGTTCTAAACATCAAAATCACAGAACTTATAGAAAGACATGGTTTAATGGAACAAAGTCAGCATGGCTTTATCCAAGGCAAGTCTTGCCTCACAAATCTGCTTCACTTTTTTGAAGGAGTTAATAAACATGTGGATAAAGGTGAACCAGTAGATGTAGTATACTTGGATTTTCAGAAGGTGTTTGACAAAGTTCCTCATGAGAGGCTTCTAGGAAAAGTAAAAAGTCATGGGATAGGTGGAGATGTCCTTTCATGGATTGCAAACTGGCTAAAAGACAGGAAACAGAGAGTAGGATTAAATGGACAATTTTCTCAGTGGAAGGGAGTGGACAGTGGAGTGCCTCAGGGATCTGTATTGGGACCCTTACTTTTCAATATATTTATAAATGATCTGGAAAGAAATATGACGAGTGAGATAATCAAATTTGCAGATGATACAAAATTGTTCAGAGTAGTTAAATCACAAGCAGATTGTGATAAATTGCAGGAAGACCTTGTGAGACTGGAAAATTGGGCATCAAAATATCAGAAGAGAGTTAAGGTGGATAAGTGCAAGGTCATGCATATAGGGAAAAATAACCCATGCTATAGTTACACAATGTTAGGTTCCATATTAGGTGCTATAACCCAAGAAAGAGATCTAGGCATCATAGTGGATAACACATTGAAATCATTGGTTCAGTGTGCTGCGACAGTTAAAAAAGCAAACAGAATGTTGGTAATTATTAGAAAGTGAATGGTGAATAAAACGGAAAATGTCATAATGCCTCTGTATTGCTCCATGGTGAGACCGCAGCTTCAATACTTGAATTCTGGTCGCCGCATCTCAAAAAAGATATAATTGCGATGGAGAAGGTACAGAGAAGAGCTACCAAAATGATAAGGGGAATGGAACAGCTCCCCTATGAGGAAAGACTAAAGAGGTTAGGACTTTTCAGCTTGGAGAAGGGATGGCTGAGGGGGGATATGATAGAGGTGTTTAAAATCATGAGAGGTCTAGAACAGGTAGATGTGAATCGGTTATTTACTCTTTCAGATAGTAGAAAGACTAGGGGGCACTCCATGAAGTTAGCATGAGGCACATTTAAAACTAATCAGAGAAAGTTCTTTTTTACTCAACACACAATTAAATTCTGGAATTTCTTGCCAGAGGATGTGGTTAGTGCAGTTAGTATAGTGGTATTTAAAAAAGGATTGGATAAGTTCTTGGAGGAGAAGTCCATTATCTGCTATTAAGTTCACTTAGAGAATAGCTACTGCCATTAGCAATGGTAACATGGAATAGACTTAGGTTTTGGGTACTTGCCAGGTTCTTATGGCCTGGATTGGCCACTGTTAGAAACAGGATGCTGGGCTTGATGGACCCTTGGTCTGACCCAGTATGGCATGTTCTTATGTTCTTATATATTGGGACAGTGGTGGTCTGTTAAGCCAAATCCCCAGTGGGCCTCTTTTGTAGTTACCAGTTTGTTGTATGCACATACATTACATTAGAGCACATCAAGGCACTGTGCCTGTGGGCAGCCAGCTTTGCAGGCTCATGTATGTTGGGACAGCAGTGGTCTGTGAAGCCAAATCCCCAGTGGGCCTCTTTTGTTGTTACCACTTTGTTGTGTGCACATACATTACATTAGTGCATACCAAGGCACTGTGCCTATGGGCAGCCAGTTTAGCGGACTCATGTATATTGGGACAGTGGTGGTCTGTGAAGCCAAATCCCTAGTGGGCCTCTTTTGGAAATAATTCTTTTAATTGAAATTCCTAGTAGGCAGTGACATTGAATCCATAATGTTAGGGAAAGCTAGATGTGGTCGAGTGATTGGGACTGGCAGAGGAGGCACTTCAAAAGGCACTAGTGCCAGACCCCGTTAAAGTTAAAAAGGGTCTGTTGCATTCTAAACTCTTTGGAGGGGCAGGCAGTTCCATCCGGAAAAAAATGAAATCTAAACATGATGCATCGCCACCACCTGTTTCTGACCCTGTAGCTTTGGAGGTGGGGGAAGGGGAGGCTGAGTTATGCCAGACAAGATGTCGACACCCAAAAGCAGCAGTGAGACAGCAGTCTCTAATTAGCATTGACAATGTAGCACAGGCACTGTTTGCTTCTGATTCAGATGAAGAATCATCTTGTGTGGGATTCTCATCAGAAATGGAAGAATTAATAGCTGACAAAGGTTTAGGAGGATTTGTAGGTCCTGTCAGCCTCCACTTCAGTGCAGCAGGGGAGAGATGAAACTGATGATGATGAGGAGGATGAAGAGCAGTCAGCACAGGCACAGAGTGTGACTGATGCCCCTGGCATTGCTTCTCAGCGTGCACCCACTACTTCAGCTCCAGTGCCAGCATCCACCCCCAAGTCTATACAGAAGGGAGGATCACGAAAGACATCTGCGATCTGGAGCCACCTTAAAGTGACGGAGGACCTGCGTTTAGCTCAGTGTAATTACTGTGGCAGGGCTATTTGCAAGCAAATAGGACATCTATCTGACTTTGGCATGATGCATCATATGAAGAGGCAACACCCAACAACAGTACTGCCATCTGGGGATGGTGGAAGTACTAGTCAGGGAACATAAGAACATAAGAAAATGCCATACTGGGTCAGACCAAGGGTCCATCAAGGCCAGCATCCTGTTTCCAACAGTGGCCAATCCAGGCCATAAGAACCTGGCAAGTACCCAAAAACTAAGTCTATTCCATGTTACCATTGCTAATGGCAGTGGCTATTCTCTAAGTGAACTTAATAGCAGGTAATGGACTTCTCCTCCAAGAACTTATCCGATCCTTTTTTAAACACAGCTTTACTAACTGCACTAACCACATCCTCTGGCAACAAATTCCAGAGTTTAATTGTGCGTTCCATGCAGCCTAAAGTGGTTGAAAAGGAGCAGAGTCACCCCACACCCTCAGCCCCTTCTAGCAGTCAGTTGGCAGGCCAGCAACCCCCTGATATATGGCAGAAGCGACAACCCAGCATGGAGGAAATGGGGTGGAGTGCGGTAACGCTATCCCAGGGTAGGAGGAAGGCAGCCTCCAAAGTTGTAACCAGGAGCATTGGGGAAATGATTGCCCTTGATGACCAGCCCTTGCAGATAGAGGAGAATGTGGGTTTCAAGCATTTTCTTAAGGTCGTAGTTCCAAATTACAAAGTCCCCTCCAGAACCACATTTAGCAGAAAGGTCATCCCCAGCCTGTACAACCAGTGTTGCAGTCATATCCAAGCGCTGCTAGCTAAGGCAGAGGGGAGTGTGCATTTCACCTGCGATATCTGGACTGCCATGAATGCTGCACACTCTTACCTCTCCCTGCAGCACACTGGTTGGACCTGGCTGAGGCAGGGGCAGGCAGCAGCTCTATTACTGAACAAGTATCAGGGTGGAGGTGGGCTTTACTGCACACCCACCTGAAGGACCAGGCCCATACCACAGCCAATATTCTAGCATGCATCAGACAGATGCTGGAGGGCTGGGAAATACACCAGCGAGACAGGAATCCTCAGGCAGGGTTCTTTGTCACAGACAATGGTGCAAACATGGTTAAGGCAATAATCGAGGGGCGCTTTAAGAATATCCGATATTTTGCACACACTCTGCACCTGGTAGTGAAGTCAGCTCTGGGGTTGGAGTCCAAGCACCAAGAGAATGGATACCTGCAGGATTTAATACACAAGTGCAGGAACATAGCAGCGCCCCGCCTTCACAGAACCTGCCCCGCCTTCACGGAAGTGTGAAGGCGGGGCAGGTTCTCCCACAAAAGCAGACTGATTTGGAGATGTCTCACAAGCGTCTCATTGAAGACATTGCCACCCGGTGGAATTCCACCTTTATGATGCTGCAGAGGTTAGTGGAGCTGCAGATACCCCTTCATGAACTTTCCGGTTCAAAGGATATAGGTGCGTAGAATACCCTAGGGCATCATGATTGGTTAGTCATGAGTCAGCTGGTAAAAATCCTGCAGCTCTTCAAGGATGTCATGGAGGAGCTGAGTTCCAGAAGTGCCACCTTGGCTGACATCATCCCTATAGTTAATTTCCTGGATGAAAATTGAGGTGCTGCATTGTCTGGATGTATTGCAGCAGCAGGTGGAAGAGAGATTAAGGCCTTTAACAGAAGAGAACACATACATGCTCACCACAGTCTGTGATCCCCATGTGAAAGGGAAACTCACCCTACAATATGATTGTTTCCTATTGGTGAAGGACATGCTGTTAGCAAAAGTCCGTGAACAGGAGTGCAATAGGCAGAGACAGATTAGGCGTGAAGAAGAGGAGGATACAGCGGGCACCAGAGAGTTGTGCTAGCCCAAGCAGAAGCAGCACTCTGTCAGCGACAGCTAGTACCTCCTCCTAGGGATGTGCAGAGGGATGCAATACGTTGCATTTGTGATTCGGATTCGTCGGGGAGCAGATACGTTGTATTCGGCCGTATGGTGCCCCGATGCGTTAATACGGCGATTTCTATTCGTGTCCCAGCTAAAATTAAAATTAACTACAACCCCACCCTCCTGACCTCCCCAAGACTTACCAAAACTCCCTGGTGGTCCAGCAGTGAGTCCGGGAGCCATCCCCTGCACTCTCACACCCTCGGTGCCGGTTTCATCATGGCGCCGATAGCCTTTGTCACAGGGGCTACCGGTGCCATTGGTCTGCCCCTGTCACATGGTCATCTGCACCGTCTTGTGCTCCTACCATGTGACAGGGGCTGACCAATGGCACCGGTAGTCCCTGTGACATAGTATGGGCAAAGGCTATTGGCGCCATTTTGATTACTGGCATCGGACGGCTGGAGTGCAGGAGGTCGCTCCGGGACCCCCGTTGGACCCCCAGGGACTTTTGGCCAGCTTGGGGGGGGGCCTCCTGACCCCCACAAGGCTTGCCAAAAGTCCAGCGGAGGTCCGGGAGTGACCTCCTGTACGCCGGCCGTCCAATGCCAGTACTCAAAATGGCGCCGATCACCTTTGCCCTCACTATGTCACAGGTACCGACGGTCGGCCCCTGTGACATAGTGAGGGCAAAGGCGATCTGCTGCCAGTATTCAAAATGGCGCCGATCGCCTTTGCCCTCACTATGTCACAGGGGCCGACCGTCGGTACCTGTGACATAGTGAGGGCAAAGGCGATCGGCGCCATTTTGAGTACTGGCATCGGACGGCCGGCATGGAGGAGGTTGCTTCCGGAACCCCGCTAGACTTTTGGCAAGTCTTGTGGGGGTCAGGAGGCCCCCCCAAGCTGGCCAAAAGTCCCTGGGGGTCCAACGGGGGTCCCGGAGTGACCTCCTGCACTCCGGCTGGCCGATGCCAGTACTCAAAATGGCGCAGATAGCCTTTGCCCATATTATGTCACAGGGGCTACCGGTGCCATTGGTCAGCCCCTGTCACATGGTAGGAGCACAAGATGGTGCCGATGGCCATGTGACAGGGGCTGACCAATGGCACCGGTAGCCCCTGTGACAAAGGCTATCAGCGCCATGATGAAACTGGTACCGAGGGTGTGAGTGCAGGGGATGGCTCTTGGACCCCCCTCTGGACCACCAGGGAATTTTGGTAAGTCTTGGGGGGGTTCAGGAGGGGGGGGGGGTGGGGGGATGTTGTTTAAATTTTTATTTAGGTGGCTGTATAATTCGGTGAAGATTTGTGTATTCGTGGGGAATCGCGATACGTTTGGCTTTCCCACGAATACTACGAATAGTGCAATATATGTTGCGGATCGCCAATACAGCGAAAATGAATGCACACCCCTACCTCCTCCTCCTCCTCCACTTCAGAATGCCTCGGGGCCCATAAAGATTCATCTTTTGTGCTATGGGCTAGAGAGAAAGAAACTGGCATGAGTGACTCTCAGTCCGCCCAAGCAAAGGAGACACCAGCACAGCTGTCAGTGACACAGTATCTATCAGAGCCCACAGAGAATATGCAGACAGATTCTCTGGCATATTGGGCACACAAGTCCACAGTATGGCTACACCTAACCAAAGTGGCTCAGCAATATCTGTCATGTCCACCAACCAGTGTGCCCAGTGAATGTGTCTTTTCATTGACAGGGGATATCATGAGCCCTGACTGCTCAAAGCTGGCACCAGAGTTGATAGAAATGCTAAATGCACATTTAGCAGAAAGGTAATCCCCAGCCTGTACACTTCTTGAACACAGTTACTATGTATTTTTAATCCTTGTTGTATATCTATCTCATGTATTTTCAAACCTTGTTGTATAATTATTTCATTTTGAAGCATGTTGCTGCATTATGTTCCACTGTAAACTGAGGTGATGTTCCAAACGTGCCATGGTATATAAAAAAAACCCTTAAATAAATAAATAAATAAACAAATAAATAAATAAATAAATAAAAATAGTGTTTTTGATAGTAAACCTGCCTTTGCTTTGGTTTCCAAATTGTCCCTGTGAATGGCAAGATGAATAAAAGCAATTGAAAGCCTTGCAGCAGCTCCAACTGCCTCCTATGCTCCAGAAATGATAAGCACTGCAACACATGTACCTGACCTGAAACGCTGTGCCTGTCAATCCACTGTCCACTGGGTATTCAAAAATAATCTCCAGCTCAATTCTTGCTTCACAAATGGCAGTCTCTCTATTGCTCTAAAAGCATCCTTTGTTGAATTATCTTTCAGAAATGAAAAAGATTTTCTTCTGGCAGTGATCCAGTTCAGGAAGAAGTGACAGGTCAAACCACAACATACCTGCACAAAGGAAATTCTCGAATGCTGTGCCTGTCCGTCCAGCCCTTATGTCCCTACGTGGGCTTGACCTCTATCCTTGAATGCTGTGCCTGTCCATCCAGGCCTTATTTCCGTATGTGGGCTTGACCTCTGTCCTTGAATGCTATGCCTGCCTGTCCGTCCAGGCCTTATGTCCTACATGAGCTTGACCTCTATCCTCGAATGCTGTACTTGTCCATCCAGGCCTTATGTCCCTACGTGGGCTTGACCTCTATCCTTGAATGCTGTGCCTGTCCATCCAGGCCTTATTTCCGTATGTGGGCTCGACCTCTGTCCTTGAATGCTATGCCTGCCTGTCCGTCCAGGCCTTATGTCCTACGTGAGCTTGACCTCTATCCTCGAATGCTGTACTTGTCCGTCCAGGCCTTATGTCCCTACGTGGGCTTGACCTCTGTCCTTGATTGCTTTGCCTGTCCATCCAGGCCTTATTGTCCCTATGTGGGCTTGACCTCTGTCCTCGAATGCTGTGCCTGTCCATCCAGGCCTTATGTCCAGTCCTAACGGATGAACCCTCATTGCAAGGGAAACCTCAGTCTCTGGCAATTCAAACTAGTAATCCTTCACAGCATGGATCCTTAAATAAAACAAACCATTTTCTTTAGTTTCAGGGAAGAGAAGAGAACTTCCTCCGTCTTGCTTATGAAGTCATGATCTGTTTGCAAATGCTTAAATCCTAACAATTTGTACCATCATACATTCTAGGGGCCAACCCATTCCAGGGATCCCTTTCCTGCTCAAAGGAAAGGGAACTCTCCCCGGATATAGCAGCCTATCTCTTAGCACCTGTTGACCCATGTTCAGAGCGAGAAAAGAGCTCCAAGGTACTTACACTGTAGCAAATACAGTGAGACCATGCTCACAGTGAGACCGTGCTCCATGTCGCCATGCTTTGAAGGCTCGTGCTTGATTCTAGGGGCCAACCCATTCCGGGGAGCCCTTTCCTGGAACTCTTCCCAGGTGTAGTAGCCTATCTCTTAGTACCTGTTGATCCATGTTGAACCGCTGTTCACAGTGAGATCTCCTCCACATCACCACGCTTTGAAGGCTCGTGCTCCACTCTAGAGGCCAACCCATTCCAAGGAAGCCCTTTCCTGCTCAAAGGAAAGGGAACTCTCCCCAGTGTAGCCACTGCCAGCCTATCTCTTAGCACCTGTTGACCCATGTTAAACCACTGTTCACATGGCACCCTGCTCCATGTCACCACACTTTGAAGGCTCATGCTCCACTCTAGGGGTGAACCCATTCTAGGGAGCCCTTTCCTGCACAAAGGAAAGGGAACTCTCCCCGGGTGTAGCCAGCCTGTATCTACCCTCCGACCTATGTTGAACCGCTGTTCATGCACCCTCCTCCGCCTCAGCCTTGAAAATTCTCGTTTGCATATCTGCTACGTCCACCAGATTTTAAAAGACCAGCGAGAGCTCACTAGATGCCAATGGAAACACCCCACTCTAGGGGCAAACCCATTCCAGGGAGCCCTTTCCTGCTAAAGGAAAGGGAATTCTCCCTAGGGCCAGCCTGTCTTGCCCCTATCAAAACCACAGGTACCAGATTACCTCCACTCTGCCAGCCTGTCTTGCCCCTATCAGCTTTCTGCCACTCTGCCTTGATGCCATACACCAGATGACTCACTCAACTCCTTGTGGTGTTTTTGCCACTATCATGGTTCCTCAGTGCTAGTCTTTCTACTTGCTATGTTACCCCTTCATTGTGCTGTAGGATGTTGATGCCACTTGTCTTGCCACTTTGCCTGTCCTGCTGCCTTTGAGGGTTCATGCATCTGTTATTGGTGCTTTCTTTTGAAAGTGTGGTTTGTTTTTGACACTCTCGCTGCTGCTTTGCACCTCTATTAAAGCACTCTTGGCACTCCTTGTACCCCTTTGCCCATTTAAAGTACCTTAGGCTATTCATGCCACTTTGGTGCCACTTTGCCACAGTCTAAGTACCTTGGAGCTCTTTTCTTGTTATGTTGATTGCTAACCAGACGTTTCATCAAAATTGATAAGAAAACCCCAATTCTGCAGTCAAAAATAGGCTGCAAATACTTCCCCCATTGACTTTAATGGGAATTGGACAATGAATGTAATGTATCAATGGATCGGAAGCATCATTGAATGAATGTAACGTATTTGCCCGCCGACAAATACAAATACCGAATTGGACAAATGTGTACCTTCTACACATCCCTAGCAAGCAGTCCATGGGCATGAACACCTCTGCTGTCATTTTCTACTTTTTCCAGAAACCCTGCAACTTCTCCTCTGTGAGACTATGCAAAAGGTGGCTATTTTTATTGAACTCAGAGCCATTGTGGAATCCTTGAAGAGCTTCAGGATGTGCACCGACTGCATCATGTGTAACCAATCTAACTCCACAGGGGGCAATCCAAACCTTTGATGACAACCACAAATAACTCATGAAAGAGTGTCTGTTGCTCCAACAACCTCTGCATCATGAGGCTGGTGGAATTCCACCTGGTGCCCTCATCCTTAATCAAGTTGGAGGGCACTTTGTAATTGGGCACTAAAATGTGCAGCATTCAATTAGACCCCACATTCTCAATAATCGGTAGAGCCTGCTTACACCAGGCAATTGTTTCGCCAGTGCACTGTGTCGCTACCTTCAGTGCTGCCTGTGTATTTCCCTGGTATAGGGACATAGAGCCCCATCCCATCTGCCCATTGATGAGGTGTGGGAGCTATGGGCCTGTAACTGTGGGAAACATTTAAACTAGTTACTGGACCCTTCTGAAAAGCTATTTACCGCTTTTCCTTTTTCTAAATGGGTGAGTTGACTCCGTTGTGAATCAGTTGAAAAAGCAAGTTGACTCCGTTGGGAATCAGGTTAAAAAACAATTGATAGTCACATTTAATTGGTACTGTATGCTTTTCAGTAGGAAAGAAAAGAACTAACTGAACTGGTAGTCATTAGCCTTGTTCTTAGAAGACTGACAGTGCTTTTTAAAAAGATATTATGCATTACTAAAATATTCATGGCGGTAGCAAGATTTTAACATCTTACTGGACAAACCCCTTGTTATATTACTTCTTGCTATTGTAGTACACTTTGCATACTATTCTCAAGAGCCTTTTCATGTTAATGTGATGCTGAATCATCACTGTGAACAGTTCTTTTAACATATGTTAAGATAAACCTACTTATTTTATACTGTATAATATTTCTATGAAAACAATATTATTCAGACAGATGGTACTATAACTATTCTTCTAATTTAATTTATACCATTTTTAACAATTTAAATATTTTCTAGTGAATGTGCTGTTTATGAAAAAAAAAAAAAGGTATCATACCAATTAAAATAAAATATTTCCTATCCAATAAAGAGGAAGAGCAGGAATGCTGGCAGGGCAGACCTCTCCATATTACCATATTACATATTTTAATTCTGTTCTGGAAGGTCTATTCACCTTTAGGAGAAAACAAGTTATTTAAAAGGGGGTATGTGTTCAAACAATACCTAGTGCCTAAATTATTGAGAATTCTTACATTTAGGGAGATTTTCTGTTGAATGAGTTTTCAGATGAAAAGTTGCATCTGCAATTTAGGAGGCCCATACTGAGCAGAGAAGTGAGTAGAAGTTGTCTGACCAACTTTAGTTGGGATATTCAGTGAGATTTTCCTGGTTAGGCTTGTCATTGAATACACCCACCTGAAGTTACTCCGATATAGTTACCTGGTTAACTTTAGGACCATAATTTCCCCACAGCAATGTCAAATTGAAGGTAACCTAATATGGCATCAGTGTCATAACACACAATAATACCAAGGATGCCACCACTCAACCCTTAAATTTTGTATTCTTAGATAATGATTGCATCAGTAAAACAATATAAACCATAACACACAGCAATTGTACCCAAACCCTCCCACTAAAAACAGAGTTCTGAGGGTTTTTGTATTAGGGTTTTTATTAGGGATGTGAATCGGGCTTTGGACGATTGAAAATATTGTTGCTATTTTCAAAATCGTCAGAAATCGGGGGCTCCCCCGAAACGATAGGAAAACCCCACGATATTGATGGCGCTGGCCATCCAGTGCTCCCTCCATGTGACAGGGGCCGGCCAATGGCACGGATACCCTGTCACATGGTAAGGGCAAAGGCCATCGGCGCCATTTTTATTAGTGGCAGCCGACGGCCCGAGAGCAGGAGCGGCCTCGGAGCGAACTTTTATTCCCCCCCACCCCATCTTCCCTCCCTTCCCCTAACTTCTCCACTCCCCATCCCTACCCAAACCCCCCCCTCAAACCTTGTATAAAAAGTTGCTCCTGCCTGCGGGAAGGTGCTGGCGCATGATCCCCAGGCCATGCCTCCCACCCCGCCCCTGGACTGCCCCGCATGCCCCAGGACTGCCCACCCCACCCCCAAACCGCCCATTCAGTAAAGCCCCGGGACATACGTGCATCCTGGGGCTTTGTGCGTGTTGCTGGGCCTTTCTAAAATAGGCCCTGCACGCGCAGTCCCATTTACACGCATAACCGATTTAAAATCTGTCCCTGAGTGTGTAAACTGCAAACTCTGCTTGGCTAGATGGCACTGTGCTTGCTAAGCACTGGAGTGAGCTCAGTCTGTGAACTTGATTATGTGAGACAGACACACTTTTAAGCAGGGGTGATAATACAATTATTTATTTATTTATTTATTTAATTTATTTATTTATTTGAGTTTTTTCTATACCGGCATTCACGGAGTTCGTATCATGTCGGTTTACATAAAACAAGGGGTGATCAATAAATTATAAACGTACTTAACTATAACATGAGTATACATTTACAAAATATAACAAATTATAACAAGTGCTCAGAAAAAGCAGTTACAATAAAACAAGGATGGTTCTAACTGGGAGTAGAAGATGATAGAAGTTTAACAAGAAGTTTAACAAGAAGAAGAACGTGCAGTGGTTGGTAAGTCTGTATCAGTTTATTGGGTGATAATCAGTCTTGCTGTATTTGGCGGTCGAGCATCAGTCAGGGTCCGGAAAGGCTTTCATGAACAGCCATGTCTTAAGTCTCTTTCTGAAGGTTGGAAGACATGGTTCCTGTCGTAATTCTAAGGGTATTGAGTTCCATAGTGGGGGACCTGCTGTAGAGAAGGCCCTGTCTCTCAGTGTTGTGTGTTGGGTGGTATTGGCGTGTGGTACCTGTAGATATTCTCTGTAAGCTTCTCTTATGGGTCTGTTGGAGGAGTGTTTTTTGAGAGCTATTTGTAGATTGAGAGGAGCTAGTCCATGAATATTTTTGAAGATTGTGGTGAGGGATTTATGTATTATTCTGTAGTGGATTGGCAGCCAGTGAAGGTCTTTAAGTACTGGCGTAATGTGATCTCTTCTCCTCTTGTTCGTTAGGATTCTTGCTGCCGTGTTCTGAATCATTTGGAGAGGTTTAGTATGGGATGATGGGAGGCCTAGTAGAATAGCGTTGCAGTAATCTATTTTCGCAAAGATTATTGCTTGGAGCACTGTTCTGTAATCATGGAAATGAAATAGGGGTTTTATTCTTTTTAATGTGTGAAGTTTGTGGAAGCAGTCTTTAGTTGTTTGATTAATAAATGATTTTAGGTTTAGCTGGTTGTCTATCGAAACTCCTAGATCTCTTACTTTTGAGATTTGTAAGTTAGCTGGCGGGTTCGTGGTGATTTTGCAGTTATCTGGAGAGATTAGCAGGAATTCACTTTTTGATTGGTTAAGATTGGTTAAGATTGGTTAAGATTGATTGGGGCCAGTTAATTATAATTAACTGGCCCCAAAGGTTTAGGCCCTGGGCCCATGGAAGTCCTCTTTTGGCCTGCGAGAGCCTGGAATGGGTTCCCTGATTTTGTTTTTTAAGGGCTGTGGAACCCAGGAGAGAAAGAAAAATGTATTCACTGCCAGCAGCTGCAGGCTGTGCTGAAAATGAAAGGGGCTAATGGCTGCAATGTTCAGGAGGTGACCTGGGGGCTTGGGAAGCTCCCCAGGGAAGTTTAAATGTGGCCCGGAGCAGAGAACTGCAATGAAATTGAAAGAGGTGGGGAACTGCATTAGGAGGAGCTCGGCCATGCATGGTGAATTCTGAGTGAGCAGCTCTCTGCATCACTCCAGGGATTCCCCCAATGTGGTGGGTGGCTACAAAGCTGACAGGAGGGGCCTTGGTAGCCTGGGAAGGTCCCAGCAGCCTGAAGAAAGGCAGCACAAACATAGCAGAAGCTGGAGTGAGCAGCAAGACTGGCTGCTGCTGCTGCTGCTGCTGCTGCTCTGATTCCTAACCTCAGATGGGGCTGCAACATGTTTGTTTTAAAATAAATCAATGCCGCTGAGTGCAGCTGAGGCCCAGAGGCAGTAGCAGTGTTGGAGATGTTGCTGCTGCAGACATCATCAGGGCTGTAATCAGTCCCAGCACAATAGCAATGAAGGCCCAGGCTCCTCGCTGACATCAGCAATGACATCAGTGGGAGGTGGCCCTAAGGAGTGCCTGAATGCAACTTAAAAATTTTAAAGTGGATAAAATGTAAATCATCTTAAATAAATATTTAAAAAGATGTTTTTGGTGGGGAGCATTAAGAGAGGCTCCCAGCTAAATTACAAACCTCAGGAATCACCCTGATGAACCCAGTGCCAGTAGGTTTAATAAACTTCCTCAAATTAATAAACTTCATTTTTTGACAGTATTGACCTGATTTAAGGTTTACAGTAACCTGATCACATACAGAATTGAAAGTCAGTGAATTTTGTTATCCCACCCATTTTCCCCAGGGGATCTCAGAGATTAAAAAGTGATCAAAACATTTCAGAAACTGGTAATGGTGGGATTATAGATGAGATTATAGATGGGATTATAAAAATACTGTTTTGACTCTTGGTTAGGGGAGAAAATGTATAAATAGCTTTAAAAGTGCTGAAAATTACTAATATAGTCATGAAAACACACGGGATACTTGATATATTTATTTAAACGTTAACCTGAGAATTTGGTATGGTTTGAAACTGTGTGAGTAGAGATTTTATTGGTTTCATTTAACTAACTTTCCCTATTCATTTTAATGGGCAACATAAAAGGTGGTCAAAAATAAGATCCTTTTAGCTCTCAGAGAGGAAAAAAAACTTCTTTATGTCATCCCTTGGCAATGCTGTGGCAACATTATAGCAGCACTAGGCCACCTCAGTGTTTATGCAAAGAAGTTAACTGATCAGGTCTACATAATACTGTATACTGTTATACTGTGAACCGAGGTGATGTTTCTAACGTGCCCCGGTATATAAAAAGTTCTTTAAATAAATAAATAAATAAATAAATAAATAAAAATACTGAGTTAAACCAAAACAGAAGGACATTTAAGAAATAAATTACCCAAAAAGAGTGTTTTGTGCTTTATAAAAATTCTTTTTGAGGATGTTTTCCTTAGCCAAGGGGTTTTTAAGAAGTTCTTTGGAGAAAAATGTTTCCTGAAGTAGGGACGTACTATTTCCTAAAATGACACCAGACGAGTAGGGATCTCTGCTGAGGGTGTTCACTGAGCATGTTCTAAAATTGCAGGCAGAGCTGAGCTGGAAACTGAAGGGAAAAAACCGGGTTGCAGGTTCCTGTCACAGAGGCCTAGATTAAGTGGAAAAGCACCCAAATACCTTAGGAAACACTAGGTTTGTGTATGACAATATGTGAAAGTGGTGATAATAAATTTAAATCTATTTGAAGTAAGGTTTAAAATTAAGGATAGTTTTCTATAGCTGACCCATGGTATTTGTCAGCATTGATAGTCAGCTGGATGTGAGAAAAGTGAATGTTCAGCGATTGAATCCTTAATTTATTAGACTGAAAGATATCTTGTTCAGCAATTTAGTATTTCATACATTGCCAAATATTTAAATTGTATATACTCCACCTGTAGATAAAAGTGCTGCAGTATTCAAAGGACCTGTAAAATAAAGGTACTTCTATGTCATTTCCTTAGAGGAAAAAATATTTGGAATAATTTGGAATATAAAAATACCATAACTTGCTCCTTTTTTAACTAGCAAATTTATAAGTGTGGAATATAAGAGAAAGCGACATTAATTATTATGTTATTCTATAAGTTCTCACAAAGTCTGCAACATCAAAGTTGAGTTTTTAAGAATAATTAGACAGTGATAATATAATTATCTTTTGATTTTTGTTAGCAAGAAATCCAATTTCAATTAGACGGCAAGATGCACACTAGCAACATTGTAGGCTGCAGAAGATAGGTGGTATGAGGAAGTCAGTATTTATTGATTTAATTTGATTCTTATATAATTATTTATTTATTTATTTGTTTGTTTGTTTGTAGGATTTTCTATACCATTGCACGGGGGTGCCATCTCAATAGTTTACATAAAATTCATAAAAGAAATTACATAAAAGAATTACAAAAAGAATCAATAATTAAAACACTTTCTAATATATAAATATCTAATACAGTATCCAATGAATAATATTAGAAGAGAAATAAAATATAAATTAGTAGATAAAAGAATAGTAAGAACATTGGTAAAATTATAATATAAAACAATACATTTAAAAGATTAAGATAAGTACTTGGGACTATTCGCTGCTTGCAAATGCTTTTTGAAATAGCCATGTTTTCAAATTTCTTAATCATTGGTTGTAATCTTAACTCTGGTAGCTCGTTCTAGAGTCTAGGTCCCACAATAGAAATTGTCCTATATCTTACTTGGCTCAAGTGAGCCGAATGGACTGTTGGTATTACTGGTAGACCTTTGTTAACTGATCTTAGCTCACGTTGAGGAACATGCAATCTGATTTCTATATTTAACCACTCTGTCATTTCTCCATATAGTATTTTGTGTATTATACAAAGGGTCTTATACTTGAGTTAACATAGTAGGTAAACTACTGTATCCTGAAACTTTGTGATCAAGAGTGGCTGTAAAGGCTCACCATACAGTTAACTTTTTATACCACTATAAGAGAGGCCACTAGTAACTCAGGATGAGGTTTGTGGGGTGGGTTCTGGGGGCAATTTTACATGCACAGTCATATGTACGAACAGCACAGTTACCATTAGTGAAGATTTAATGTCGAGGGATGAAACCCCCCCCAAACCTCACCCAGAGTTACTAGAGGCCCCTCTTACAGTGGTATAAAAAGTTAAAGGTGAATTTTAAACGGGCCACGCATGTAAAACACAGGGATTAAACATCTGGCCAGGCCTTGCGTGTGCCATGCGCATTTTCAAAGGGGCCCGGCATGTGCGTAAGTCCCATTACGTGCCAAAGTGCTGGGCCCAGAGAAAGGGATGGTCCGGGGGATGCAGAGGGGCCAGGCTGGTACAGGAGCACCAACTTACAAAATAAAAAATAAGGTAGGTTAGATTTAGAGGGTGGAGAGGAGAGGGGAAGAGGAAGGAAGGTTAGGCAGAGGGGTTAGGGAAATTGGAGTGTACTGAAAGAGAACTGGGAGAGACCCAATCTTGTCGCCGTTTGCACCTTTATAAAATTAGGCTCCCCTGCGGCGCACCTCCCACACTTGCGCACGCAGATTATAAAATCTGGCATGCATGTGTGCGCACTGGGAATCTACCCCTTAACGTTTGGTGAGCCTTTACAGAGGTGTTATCTCTCTCTTTCTCTCCCTAAATGTCAAAATGCAATAAAAGCCTGTCTGGCCAGGAATGCAGCATGTGATAAATTTATCTTGTGTTGCAAAAAATTAGCTATGCAGTACCAGGAAAATTATCCTAAGCATGCACCTTTTTTTATCGCAGGCGGCTATTTTTGCTGTATCTATCGCAAAATGATGAATCTAGACCTCAGTTTGTCACGTACCTTCAATGAAAGCCAGCTGTAATAAAAAAAAGTCTTAAGCAGCTTTTAAATAATTTTGTGCAGCTAATCCAGAGCAGAGCTTCTTGCAATCAGTTTCAGATAGTGGATCCAGTTAGTGAAAAGGCCCTTTCATGTGTCTAGGAAATGTAAGCATGACTTTCAAAGGTAACTTCTAACAGATCCCTTTGCGATGACCTCAGAGCACATATTGGGTTATAAATTTGGGGCATAGAGTACATCCATGGTAAAGCATCTGGGCCAAACATTTTCAAGTCGATTCTAAAAGGTCCACGCATGCCAATATTGGGGGTTACACACCTGGCAGCATTTTAGAAAGGGCCCAGCCACGTGCCTAACTCCTGATATGCGCAGAAGTGCCCGGCCTGAAGAAAGGGGTGGGTCATAGGGGGTGGGGTCTGGGAGAGGCAGGGTGAGGGTGGGCAAGGACAGTGCCATTAGATGCAGTCCCAGGGACGTGCAGGCTGGCAATTGACTGGGGTGCGGAGTTTACGTCTGCTCCGGTGGAGCAGTAAGTATAAAAACAAAAAAATAGGGATAGCTAGGGTAGGATTAGGGACAAGGCAGGAGAGGGGAAGAGGGAGACAGGCTAGGGTAAGGGTTAGGGAAGTTCCCTCCCAGTCCGCTCCTTTATTGGAGCAGACTGGGAGATAACTGGGCAAAGGCCTGTTAACGTCGCTGGGCGATTCTTTTAAAATTCCCCCGCGCATGGATCTGAGACTAACGATCGATAAAAAAAAATTTAAGGCTGATTTAAAAGCTTGGCTTTTTAAATGTGCATATTCGGAAAATAATCAAACCTCTCATGGCTAGTTACAGGTACTAAAACAAACGCTCCAAAACTTCAATTTTAAAGGCAGAACTAACTTGTACGTTTTATGAGTGTGATATTTTATGCATGTTTATTATTTTGTTTTAATTTGTCTTAACTTTACCCTTGAATACCATATTGAGGAATAGCCATCTATAATTTTATCTTTACTTGTACAGCTAAAATACTTTTATGTGCTTTTAACTAATTTTAGCTGTCATCATTTATTGAACTGTTTTACTGTATTTCCAATGTGTATATTGCAAACCGCTGTGAAGGCTAACGCCAATACAGCGGTATAAAAAAATCTAATAAACTGTAAACTATAAACTATAGTAGGATGGATCATAGCCTACCTGACAGATCAAAATACATAATGACCTAAAAATGGCTTTAAAGTTCGTAAACGATGTAATTTATAATTATCAAATTTAGGGCTAGATTTTCTTATGTCGCAGGGCTTCCTGAATCGCGCGGTAACGGGGGGGGGGGGGGGGCCTGCGAAAGCCGGCAGCGATCGCACCTCCCCGGAGTTATCGCTGACGGCTTTCGCAAACCAATAGCGCCACCGTGAAAGGTGGCGCTATTGGGTGCGAAACTGGCAGCGATAAGGGTTCTTACCTTGTCGCAGTCAGCGATCTTTTCGTGGCATCTGCCCCTGTGCCACCCCAACTGCTCCTCTTCCGAGGCCGCCGCCGCCCCGATTTAGTGATCGCATGTGAAAAGTCCCTTTTCGCGTGCGATCGCTTTAGAGCATGACCCCCTTAGTTACTGCCTTAACAGGAGGAAACATAGATAACTTCTTATCGATCAAAATGCCTAACCTTCCAGTAGATGTTACTATAGGGATTTCAAAACAAATATTCTTCACTGTAATTTGAACACCGCATGTGAACACAAACCACTCGGGGGTTGAAAAGAGGAAAGACCTCAGAAATGCAATGATACCTACCTGTTAAATAATTAACCAGATAAGGCATAGGCCCAATTATAATCACAGGTCAAAAACCTCCAACTTAACTATACTCTATTATGAAAATATTTTTTTATTTATATGTTTATATTTTTCTCTTCTTTTTTCATTATTGGTAAAAGACTTAGCTTTTACAAAGAGGCCTTTTCTTCTTTCTGCTTCATCAGGTAGACTGAGGAGTAATCTAAGGAAGTATTTCTTTCCAGAAAGACAGATGGATGCATGGAACAGTGGAGGTGGTGGAGACCAGGACAGCATCTAAATTCAAGAAATCTTCGGGCAAGCACATGGGATCTCTGAGGAAATGGTAGTGGTTCAGAGCTAAATAATTGTGTGGATAGGCAGACCGTATGGTCTTTTTCTGCCATCATGTTTCTATGTATTAATAGCTTTTGCCATCTATTTTTAAAGCAAATGTAGGGGTAGATTTTAAAAGCTTACACGCGCATGTACAGCTGTACAACCTGGCACTGGCTGGTGCAACATCACTACTTAACATGGCACTGGCTGCTCATGAGACAGGTATCAATGTGACTTCACTTTGATACAACTCAGGACTTCCAGCACAGCCATTGTTTAAGAGACCATGTCAGGAACAGAAATGAGTGGGCTTTGTTCGTGCCCTTTATAGCCATCTGACTCCCACAGGAGGAGTAATTTGGAGCAGGACTCTGGCCTCAGTGACTTATTTATTTATTTATTTTTTAATTGAAAGGGAAGATATTTTGTGGCGAGAGGAGAAGCGCCAAAGAGGTCCAGTGAGGCCCTATCTGAGTTTGGGACTGGGCCTGACCTCTGAGATTTGTTGGAATCGGAGAGGGATCAGAGGGCCTCCAAGAGGCCTATTTAGAATTATTATTTCTTTTTTGTTTTATTGGGTGGGGGTCTTAATGAAAGTTTTTTAGGTTTAACAAACAAACTAAAGGGGTAAATTTTAAAAGGAGAGTGCACGCGCAACCCTGCACGTACACATGGATGCCCGCTTTTATAACATGCACGCGCTGGTACTCGCATGTTATAAAATCGGGGGTCAGCACGCACAATGGGGTGCACAAATGTACACCTTGCATGCGCAGAGCTCTGTGGCCTTCCCCTCCCAGGCCACTCCAATTTAGGATCAGCCTAGGTGGGAACTTTCCTATCGCTAACCCTAGCCTCCCTTTCCCTTCCCCTAACCCTAATCTAGGCCCCCAAAAGTTTTTATTTACCACTTGCGCCTGCCTCGGGGCAGGATCAGGTTGCACACGGTCAGCCTGCCGGCATATGATCCTTTGGCACAGTGGAAAAATGGCTACTGTGCCGGAGGCCTCTGACCCCACCCCCGGAGCACCCCACCCCCTCCCCACCCCTTTTTCAAAGCCCCAGGAATTATGCGCGTTGCCGGGCCTTTTTAAAATAGGCCCGGCACGCGTAAGCCCACTAAGTGAATAAAAAAGAATTAAACAAACCAATAAACAAACCAAAAAGAACCAACAACAAAAATGTTCGGCCAGTACATTCCTACTTGTGTTTGAATTTGTAAGAGATTGATATACATTAAGTCTACACTAAATAAGCCATGATAAGGAGGCTACTTGGGAGTGACCAACAATGAATAAAGGTCCTGTGAGGGCAATCATCCAACCTCTTCCAGGTGGCTTTCGGGGCAAGCTAATCCCAAATCAACTCAGGAACTCTTTCATCTTCATTAATTCTGGTTCATGGGAGTGTTTTTCTCCTCTCTTCAGTAGAAACAAAGTTGCAGCTTCTACCATAGCCCTCTCTCTCTTCCCTCATTTGAAAACATGTTTTCTCTGGCTCACAGCAATCTTGAAGCTCCTTTCCTTCCCCATCCCTACCTGCTCATAAGCTTCTTCCTTTTCCAGATCTCTGGACGAGATTGGTTTGGATATAACTTGGCCCATGCTTCTCCCAAAGCTCCACTTAGGAATATCTCTTTCTATTTGAGTATGTGATAGAGTACATGACAGAAAGCCCCAGCCCGGTCCACCTTAAGACAGATAGGAAGGGGATCCTCGGGTGGGGGCATTTCCCTGAAGTAAGGGATAAAAAGGTGAGGCCTTGAGAGAGAGAGAAGGCCCCAGGAAGAGAAAGGAAGCTGTAATTAAATGCTGTGTCTATTCTGGATGTTTTTGTTTGCTTGTCAGTCTGCTGAGGTAAGCAGCTATTCTGTTCTGCTATGTAATTTTGTAAATAAACTGGTGAAAAGCAGACCAGAGTCCAGCCTGGTCTGTTCTCCGGCCTACCCCAGTCCTAGACCACTCCAAGGACATCACAGAACACTTTTCTTCTTCTCAATGTTATGTATATCTGCCTGTCTCCCAAACCTGGATGCTTGCCATGCTCTGACTCTTACTGTGGGGGGGGGGGGGGTATTCCCCATCATGCTGCCTTATTCAATAAAAATGTTTTTCAATAGGCACAGAATGGGGAACAATTTTTCTTTCTTTGCATTTCTTCTTCTCTTTTTTGTAAATAAAGCTCATATCTACTGTATACTTCAGATTTTAAAGACAACTTTAGACCAAAAAAAAATACAAACAAAACAGAAGGTGAAATTGTACAATATATTGGCAGCCGTCAATAGAACAAAAACAGGGATAATATTTATTTATAGAATCCAATGAACACAGTGCAGTACAGGACATTTCAAATTGTTTCAATGTCCCTTTCCCTGAGTGTTTTCAATCAGATTACAGGGAACAATTTTACCTTAGGGAAGGCAAGGTTACATAGTGAGAGGTAGAGAAGAGAATCAAACTGAAATTTTCAAATTCATGACTGTAAGATTGCAAAAATGTGTCGCACTTTCAGTCTGTATAAATCTCCACAGTTTTCTGAGACTGCAGTTTAGCAAATCATTAAAAAAAAAAACCATGCAAAAAAGTACCTAACCTTGTGTTTAACAACAGAGAGGGTAACTACCGTAAGAAGAGCATCCTATTTCCAATACTGTCCAGTCCAAGTTACAAGTACCCACGATCACCAATAGTTTCGATATTAGCCAAGTCGATCTGGTTCATAACTGATTGACCACATCCAATATTTTCTCCAGTACTCTCTATTACTTGCCTTGACAACATCTTCTGAAAACAGATTCCATAGCTTTATAGTGCACTGAGTGAAAAAAATATTTCATATGATTTGCTTTAAATCTGCTGGTTGCTAATTTCATGGAGTATCCCCTAGTCCTAGAATCCTTTGAAAGGATAAATAACCATTCCCAATTTACCTGTTCTACTCCACTCACATGATTGTATAAATCTCAATTGTATTCCCTTAAGGACCAATTTAAAAAGGCCCACATGCGTAAAAAAACGGGGGCTATGCGCGCAGCCATTTACAAAGGGCTCGGCCACCTTCGTAACCCCGGTTATGCGCAGAAGTGCTGAGCCAAGTAAAATGGGTGGGCTGGGGGGGGAAGGGACGGGCTGGGGGCCAGGCTGAGACAGTGACATTAGATGCTGCCTGGGAAAGCACAGAGTTACTTCTGCTCCCGAGGAGCAGTACGTATAGAAATAAAAAAATTGGGGGTATCTAGGTAGGGGTTAGAGGTCAGGGTGGAGAGGGGAAAAGGGAGGAAGGTTAGGTAGGGGGATAGGGAAGTTCCCTCCCAGTCAGAAACATGTTGGCAGAAAAAGACTATAGCATTTTTGCTTCCACCTTCTCCACTGGGAGGCCATTCCATACATCCATTACCCTTTCTATAAAGAAATATTTCCTAAGATTACTCCTTGTACCCTCATCCCATAACCCTTTGTCCTAGAGCCTCTTTTCCTGAACTGTTTGTCAAAGGGAGTTGCTGGGGGGGGGGGGGGGGGGTAGGGGCAGACGTGAGGGGGGATTTAGAGAGAGATTGATGTGATTGAAGGAGGACGCGAGTACACACCTGACACAGTTGTGGAAATGTAGTTTATGAAGCAGTTTGAGATTAAAAGAGCAAACGGAGCCTTTCTAAATCAGCAACAAAAGGTACCCAAGGCCAGCTTTGATTTGTATCTTGAAATACCCTCAATTACTGGAAATCCAGGGGGGGGGAAAAGTCAAGATGTAGGCTTGCAAAATGTGTGATGAAAAGAAAATTGTAATGTTCAGAGATCATAAAAAAAATGTACAGCAGAGAAAAGGAAGATACTTCTGGCAATATAAGAACAGTTATGTTTATGTTTCTGTTCTCTATTTAGTTATGCTGTCCTCTGTTTCCGGCTACCTTAGCACCCCACCCCCAAGTTCTGCTTCCTTGTTATATGTAACTTTGCCTCTTGTTAAATGGTTTATTAAGTTTTACCCCATGTTCCATGTAAACTGATTTGATATGAATTTATTCATGAATGTCGGTATAGAAAAGTGTTAAATAAATAAATAAATAAAATAAATAAATTAAGAAATATGAAAACAAGGTTTGCTCTGTCCAGCAAGAAAGAAAGTCACTGTGTATAATAAGAGCAAAACTTTTAAGGACGCTGAACAATTTCAAGGTTTCAATGATTCTCATAAATCAAGTCTGAAATTTGGTGATTCATACGTACAGAAGGAGCCACACTGAGAAGACCAAAGGGACTCTGAGTTTTGATGACAATTTTCAATAGCCTTCATTGAAATTGCAAAGTAAGCTTGCACTTTAGAACACATGCATCTTGTTGCTACCAAGGTAGGTTTCTTTTGAAAATCTAAGGTGCCTATATATGTTACATCTACTATTTTTTTAGATGGTCAACTGGGAATGAAACCACTGAGTAACTTGAAAATCAAATGTACGTTTCCTCCCCAACTTAAACATCCTCATCTTCTGGTTACAAGGGTCATTTTCAAACAGTCTGCATAGCAGTAAAATCAGTGCACGCACACCGCACGCACTGACTTTATAAGTACTTTCAAAGAGAGCTTTCACATGTATGTTTGCTTTGAAAATCTTTGGGTATTTGACCAAGTATTCATGCACATTCACTTGCCTCCTTTTTGAAGTAGTAACCCATGTACATATACTGCCGTGCATACTTTTTAAAATAAAAAAGAATGTATGCAAATCTCTGCCTCGTGGAATGCCTCTGCTCAGTTCCCATAAAAGTACTCACAGAACCAGGTTATATGCCTGCTTTTCTCAAACTTGTCTCTGGGCTACTTAAGGACAGCCATTTACATACATAAAACTGGGTTGTATGCACGAAAATGCCTTTGAAGATTACCTCTTACAAATGCTGTGAAAGCCCATTTGTACTTTTAGCTACTGAGAAGGGGACAATTTTCAACCAAGGTTTCCTACTCAGATAAATACCTATTTGCTCAGGTAAAAAGCCTTTGGAAATTATCTTCCTTGTGTACTGTAAGAAACAACATGATTGATTGATTTGAAGTGATGAATAATCACAAACAAAAATCTGTGTATGGCTTGATTTAAGTAAGATTCTTGATTACAGCTGGACTAACTGCAGAAAATCTGTGAGTTGGTGTATCTGAAGCTTTTATACTTTGGATGCTTGAGGTCTGCAGACAGATTTGTTATTGAGGACTGTGAAGCCTGATTGGGTGTAAGAGTTTAAAAAACTGGAGTCATGTACTGCTTCTGTTTAATAAGAAAAATCCACTAGAAATTTGCTGTAAAATGTAATGGGCATCATAGTAATCCAGGTCGGTATGGGAATATTGCACATATGTGGCAATATATCATTTAGTTTAAAATATGAAGCAATCTGTTTTTGTCAGCACCCTATGGTTTTAATAGATAATATTGAGATTGAAGACCTGAGAGCTTATGATGTAATGGAAATCATCTATGGGATATAGTTTTATGTTAACAGTGCTCTGAGCAACTATTGACTAAACCAAAAGTAACAGACTTAATGAGAGAAAGCCATTACTGAGGCACAGTGTTGTATATACACAGGAAAAAAAAGGCAGTAGCACAATTCCAGAGAGAGATGTTCATGAGTTGAATTTGTTGGTGAATATGTCAGGGATTGAGAAGAACTATATGAATTAGGAATGTACATTCGTTGAAACAAATGGACTAAATGAGACAAATGAGGCCATTTTTGTAGTATTCTGAAATGAATGGAGGGCACTGCAGAAATAGACTACATTTTTTTGGTTTATAATTGGTTTTCATTCCCATTGTAGCCTATGGGCCAAGTAAAACTGTAGCTGCCAGCTTTTTTTTCTGCTCAAGGCAACCTAGCAACCAACAGGTGATGTCATAGTGACTCAGTCTGACTAGATCCAGAGCAGGAAGTAGTAGGTAAGCAGGAGCAAGCATTTTTTTATCCAGTCTATTCTAGTTGGCAATTGCATGGATTGAGAGTATTGAGGAAAGTTACAGAAGTCCTGGCAGCTCCACTGGCTGACTTTTTAAATATTTCTTTAGAGTCGGGAGTAGTTGTGGAGGACTAAAAAGGGGGTAGATGTGGTTCCTATTCATAAAAGGGGAAGTAAGAATAAGGCTGGGAACTATAGGCCAGTTATTCTGACCTCTGTGGTGAACAAATTAATAGAGCTGCTGCTAAAACAGAGGATAATGCAGTTGCTGGAATTCAATGGATTGCAAGATCCAAGGCAGCATGGTTTTACTAGAGATTAATGTTGTTAGACAAATCTGATCCATTTCTTTTAGTTGGGTAACTAGAGAATTGGATCAAGGGAGATAGATACAGTGTACTTGGATATCAGTAAGGCCTTTGACATGGTTCTACAGCAGAGACATAAATGAAACCTAGACTGGGTTAGACTGGGTTAGAATCTGGCTGAGTAGGAGGTGGCAAAGGTAAGTGATAAATAAGAGTTTTCTCTGAGGATGGGGGTGTTACTAGTGGTATGCCCAAGGAATCAGTCTTGGGATTGTTGGTAAAGATTTGTCTCTTTGCTGATGATTTCAAGATCTGCAACAAGGTAGACAGCCATGAAAATGTGATCTCGAGGAATAGTCTAAAGACTGACAGCTAAGACTGAATGCTAAAAAAATGCAGAGTTATGCATTTAGATTGAAAAATCCTAGGAGGAGGGACAGTAATGGAGGCAAAAGTCTTCTAAGTACAAAAGATGATTGGGATCTGGAGGTGATTGTATCTGTTGATCTTAAGGTGGTGAAGCAGGTGGATAAACAATGGTGAAAGCCAGAAAGATGCTTAGCTATATAGGGAGAGAAAAGGTAAGCAGAAAAAGGGAGGTAATATTGCCCCTGTACTGGTCCTTGGTGAGACCTCAGTTTTGGAGTCCGTGCCTTCTAATGGATATAAACAGGATGGAGTCGATCCAGAGGGTGGCGACTAAAATGATCAGTGTTCTTAGTACTAAACCATATGGGATAGACTTAAATAATTAAAAATATACCCCCTAGAGGAAAGACGAGATAGGGGAGATATGATAGTGGCACTTAAATATCTCAAAGGTCCCACTTTGCCACAGTATATTCGTCTTGGAGTTCTTTCACCCTTCTGAACATTATCTTCCAACAAGTTTCATTAGAATTGAAGAGGAAACCCCAGTTTTCAAGCACAAAATAGGCTGCAGTGCATCCCCTGTTGATGTTAATGATAAACAAAAAAACTACTTAAATAAATAATTTTTTTTTCATTTGAAACAAATCAAACAACATGAAGGTGACCTACAAAATTAATTAATGAAGCAAAACAAAAAAGTTGCCTCTGCACATCCCCAGTGGACAATATTTTAAAATCTTGTGCTTAGTGTGCTGCAGTTATCAAAAAAAGCAAATCTCTTGGGAGTTAAAAGGAGAAAGAATGGAAAATGAAATGGAAGATAGCATAATGCCGATGCATTGATCCAAGGTGCATCTGAACCCTGAGTATTGTGTGCAGTTCTGGTCACTTCAAAAAAGAAAGCGCTGAACTAGAAAAGGTACAGAGAGGTGCGACGAAAATGATAAACGAGGTAGCTTGACACCTCTATAAGGAAAGGCTAAACAGTGTATGGCTCTTCAGCCCAGACAAGAGATGGCTGTGAGGGGATACAGGATTATAAAATCATGAGTGTGATGAAAGGTGTAAATAGGGAACAGTTATTTATCCTTTTCAATAGTACTAGGACTTGGAATATTCCATGAAGCTGATAGGAAGCATTATTTTTTTTTATTTAATTTTTATTGAAAGGTTGTTTTTTTTTATTCATATACAGCAGTTAGAAACCATACAAGGAACGTAGTAGTGCGTAAACTAATATACACAATAAAACTGAAAGCTAAGCACATCATGCAGATCCTTATAATCCAAGAATAATCATAATCCCTAAACCCAAACCAACCCCCGCCTTACCGGCTCCCCCCCCCCCCCCCCCCCCATAATGGAACATCTTATTCAATACCAAATAAGGAGTCAGGAAAATTTACCTGTTGAAGATGAGGGAAGATAGTGAATAGGAGATGTAAAAAATATAACAGGGCATGTTGATAAGAGATGGGAGAGTAACAAGACAGAGAGTGCGAAAACAGGCAGATAAAATTACAAACAAAGATAATCCCTTATAGAGGGCTTGTGTTAAGGAAACTCTGAGGAAGAAATATATATATAAGGGCTTGTAGTGATGAGATAGGTGGTTATGGCAAATGCATATCGAGTGAGGCTTGGCAGACTTCAGGGTTAAAAAAAAAGTCTAGGAAGCACTTTTAAAGCAAATTAAAGAAAGTATTTTTTTCTCAGTGCAAAATTAAACTGTGGAATTTTTGCTAGGGGATGTGGTGAAACAGCAGAGATGGGTTTGAAAAGCATCTAAACAAGCTCCTGAAGGAAAAGTACTAAAACCACTATTAGCAATTAAGCTTGGTAAAGCTACTGCTTTTCTCTTGCTATAAGCAAGAAGTACTGGATCTCTTTTTTGGGATCTCATTGAGTATTTGTGACCTGAGCAACTTTTGGGGAAGATTGCTGGGCTTGACCTTTGGCCTGACCCACTATGGTATTTCTTATCGTTTTTTTATATATATATAATTCTTCCTCAGAGTTTACAGCCCCTTTACAAATTTTTATTCTAGCATTGGAAAACACATGTAGTTTTTAGGCTACTGCAATACACCTTCCCAGTATGACAGCTGTATTCTATAAACTGTGGTATTCAGTACCACCATTTAGTGAAATTCATGAGCATGTTCTCATGTTAAAATGGTACATTAACGTGAAGATGATTGTTGTGTTCCGGGCTATAGTCCACTGGGAACTGAACTGGATAAGTAACTCAGTTGAACATAGGCCAAGTAAAAACATCAGATCCCTATCTATCAGTGTCAGAGTAGAACCAATAATTAAAATGTTAAATGCTGATGCTAATCCAATGAGATATCCATTTATTTCCCCTTGTGTTTTTAAGTTTATTGACAATCTCTGTCTCCTTCATGTGCAGTTTCATGTTAGATATGGTAACAGAACACAAGTCTTAAATTTAGGAAACAACATGGTATATAATTCTCTGATATGCACAAAAGCAGAAACTGAGAAAACATGAACAAAAAATGACAAAATTAATCTTTTTGTTTTGTTTTGTTATGGAGGAGCAGGTGGAAAAATTATTTTTCTGTTGCCAAAAGGATGCATAGCTTTTTCCAATAGCTTGTTATCAATGCAGGCAGTCTGCTACTGATGTTGGATTTTATTGCTAGTGCAGCTCATGGAAGAAAAACACATATTTTCATGAAATTACTGAACTAGAATGCATTTGAAAAAGTACTGGTAGGAGCAATTACAACAAAAATGTGCTACAGGAGACATACAGCAGGAAAATTCTTTTGATCAAAGCACTGTTGGTGCATAAATTACATCTATTAGACTTTGACACATCAGTACTGTCACCTACAAGTAAACCAATAATACGGAATGCAAATGACATTTCTTTGTAGTTTCCCATTATTTAAAATTCTAATGCATCTTGTTAAGGACTATATTGACCTTTTCATTTTGCAATGGGATTATGTTTGCTGTTCTTTGTAAACAAAACCTGAAATTAAAAGTGTGTGTATACAGTGGGGATTTTAAATATAAACGTTAAAGCATAAAGAACTAGAAGCTAATGCAGCATTTTCAGATCTGCAGGTTAGAAGCGAATGTCCTGGTTCCAAATTTGAACAGCACCCAGGAGACTGTAGTGCTGAGAAAACTGGAAAGAAAATTACAATACAATGAAATTAAAGCACTAATATGAACATTTTTATATAATATAATTAATGGTAAGAACATTAATTAGGGTCCCCCTTTTTTCAGTGAACCATTGTGGAAAAAATATTACAGTATTTTTTTAAGTTTTCAAAAGTTGGAAGTTACTACAGAGTTTATTGCAAGATAGACATGGGAGAGAGCTGTTGTCTAGGGATCAGATAAAAAATCAGTAAAGTCTTCCAAATACTAATCACTGTCATGGACAATGGTAAATCAGGCAAACTCAAAGTGGCTTTTGTGACATGGTATTAAGTAGGAGTCTCTATCACCAGAGAAAATTTCTATTAGCAAAGAATAGGAAAGTGAATCCTTTTTTGCCATGATCATTAAGAAGAGGCAATCTTTGAAGGTAATAATAATAATTATTGTAAAACTAAGGAAATTAAAATGGAAGTGGCTTCTAGGGATGTGAAGGAAAAAATCATATCATTTGGTTTCAGAGTTCATTTTGTGGAGACCCCAGTTCATTTCTTTAGTTTAAAAAATGATTTTGTTTGATTCATTTTTCGTTTGCCATTAAACTCAATGGGGCAACATTGTAGCCTAATATTGAGCTCCAGAAATGGGGTTTTCTAATCAATTGTCATAGAATTAGTGGGAAGAAATCATTAGAAGTGGAAAAGTACCTACAGAGAGTGTGGAAAGTAGCACCAAATGTGGCATGAATAGTCTAAGACTCTATAAAGGGGCAAAGGGGTACCAGCATTGGCAGGAGTTCTCTAAGTCACTGTAAGAGTAGCAAAGAAGCAGCTAAAGTGGTAAGAACATGCCAAGGTTCCAAAAGAGGGCACAAAAAACAGTGACATGAACCACTGATGGCATCTCGAGGGGTAAACTAGCACCTAAAGTGTTAGCAGCATCCTAAGGCACTGAAAAAGGGGCTAAGCAGTAGAAAGACTGGAATCAAGACACCAAAACAACATGAGAGGTGCAAAGCAGTCCCCCAAAGTGGTAGGAACACCACAAAGGCTAAGATCTGGGGTATAGCAGCAAGGCTCAGTGGTAAAAAGAACCCCAAACGTGTAAAATGTGGACATAGTGGCTAGGCTGAGTGGCACAGAGACTCCCAAGATATAGCATGAGGGGTATAACATCAAGGTAGAGTGGAAAGGGAAGAGATAGTCAATCTGTTGAAGCACACTTGTCAGTTTCAGTACAAGAAAATGAACTGTATTAACTATCATTTTCTGGAAATACGCTTTGATTACATTTCATACTTGAACTTGATCCAGCTGTTGAGAGGAATTTTGATTTTCTTGTGAAATGGGCTTTCTGAAGAAAACTGATATCACACACAGAAAATCTAAATGGTTTCTCTAAAAATGTGGTGCAGTTTTCTGGCAAGTTGTGAGTGAGCTGTTTAGTGGACCCTTGGGCCGACCTGGGAGAGACTGGGGAGAGGTGT
Organism: Rhinatrema bivittatum; assembly: GCF_901001135.1. NCBI lineage: Eukaryota > Metazoa > Chordata > Amphibia > Gymnophiona > Rhinatrematidae > Rhinatrema > Rhinatrema bivittatum. The sequence goes on along the minus strand of NW_021820758.1, from coordinate 126,476 downwards.
ACTATAGACTCTAGTGAATGACAGGTCGGGAGGCGGATACCAGGCAGGAGCTGGATGTGAGCTTCACCCTGGAAGCCGGTACTCCCCTGAGAGGAGCCCGTAGGAGCCCAGCTGCTGGGACTTATGAGATCATGGCAGCTGGCGCTGGAGCGGGCAGGCAGGGATCAGGAGTCAGGCAGGAACTTGAGCCAGCTAGGACTGAAACAAGCAGGAACTGAAGCAGGGCTGGCTACTGGAACCAGACAGGAGCTGAAACAGGACTGGCTACTGGAACCAGACAGGAACTGAAGCAGGACTGGCTACTGGAACCAGACAGGAGCTGAAACAGGACTGGCTACTGGAACCAGACAGGAGCTGAAGCAGGACTGGCTACTGGAACCAGACAGGAACTGAAGCAGGACTGGCTACTAGAACCAGACAGGAGCAGAAGCAAGACTTGGGCACGAAGTGAAACAAGTCTTAGGCAGGAACGGAGTTGCTAATGCAATAGCACACTCCGGGGCATGGCGCAACAGAGAACCGCAAGGAACCCCGTTGCAAGGCAAAGTCCTGGGCTACGCGGCGGCCTTACATAGGACATTATCGCTGGCAGTAGCGTGGGAAATAGCACCACCTTTTAGCGTGGCACTATGAGGGAGATAGTGTGAGGCACAGCCGCACCATGGCAGGCAAAACTGCACCGCTATGATGCGGCCAGCTGCACACTAGCACCCCCCCCACACTGATTTTGTTTTTCATTCCCGCCACCTTTACCGTGGCAGCTCATCATTCCACGGGAATGATTAATCTAGGCTCTAGTATTTTTTCTTCCTTTTCAGTTGTCTCTTTTTCTTAGTGATAAAGTGACTCCACAATCTGAACGGGTAGGTCTCCCTCTTTCCGATGCTCCTCCATAGTCATTTGAATGTCCTTATTGGAAAATCCTCCATATTGTTCACTGCTTTTTTCTTCTAGAATTTCTTTTCCTTGTATTATGTAAAGGGATTCTAATTGTAGACTGTCGGAATTATAAAGAACTAATGTTATGTACTATTGTATTTAAATTGTAATGTTAAAATTTCATTCTTCTTTTCCTTTACTACACAAGAATTTTCTTGTAGTATAAATGAAACTTGCATAAATAAAACATTTAAAAAAATAAATAAATTCCAAAGTCATTGTCAAGGTTGCGTAGAGATGGCTTCACTAGCAACATGTGAAATGGCTGGCATAACTTCACTGAGCAAAGTCAAAGCACAGGTACATCTAAAATTGTGTGGTTAGAAAGAATAAAAAATGTTATAGAAAATTTCCTAATGACCTTCCCATTTCAAACAGGGGGTGGGGTAATTTGGCAGACACTTACCATGCATGCTGGGCACTAGCATTGTTAACACATGCATTAACACCATAATACATTTTGATGAATGACCCTGTTAGTTGGATAAGTTACACTGCCCCAATCTTCCCGCTTACTAGATATCTGGCTAATTAGTTAGCCATATAAGTGGCTTATCCCTCCTCCACTTCAATGATTTCAGAACAGTGCTCCAAGCAACCATATTTTCGAAAATCGACTATTGCAATTCTCTCTTACTAGGCCTCCCCAAAATCCACATTGCCCCCCTCCAATTACTCCAGAACTCAGTCGCTCGTATTCTCACCAACAGCAGAAGGAATGAGCACATCACCCCAATCCTCAAGCATCTACATTGGCTACCCATACAACAATGCATCCAATACAAACCCCTCAACATCATACATGAAACACTACATAATCAAAATACGAAATGGCTTAATAGCTCCTTAGTCTTCTGCAACACCAATAGACCAACACGACCCCAACACTCAGCAACCTTAAACACACCCTCACCCAAACTTACCCACTAAAACTCTACCAAAGAGCGATCCCTCTCCATCGCAGGCCCCACTCTATGAAATACCCTACCCCCCGATCTTTGACAAGAAACAAGCCCACAAAAATTCAAACAAAAACTAAAAACCTGGCTTTTCTTACAAGCTTACACATAACCCGCTCTTTAAACCCCCTCCCCCCTTCAGTTGCCAATACCTGTACAAGATGTAATTATCTAGGTGCTTTTGTATATATTCTTACCCCAACTCCCACTACATGTATAGCCAGCCCATAACCTGCAAGCCTCTAATATTTTGAGGATATCTATGTGTCATGTATATGTATATAGTTTACCCCAACTTTCTCCCTCCCCCCTGTAGCCACAACTTCTTGTTTTTAATTCTTGTGTTTTCTGTAAAGCAATTTTGCTATTGTTTATGTTTTAATGTAAACTGATATGATATATCTAACAAATGTCGGTATAGTAAAAACTTTATATAAATAAATAAGTTGTATCCATTGAATGTAACCAGATATTTAGTCATCATCACTTAGCTATAAGTTGCTACTTATCCAGTTAAGTAGCTTTGAATATTGGTCTCATTATAATGTATGCTTGTGTATGCACATAAACTCCTTTCACCCCCCACGCCCTTTCTGAGTTAAAATGTGTAGTAAGATTTTGCCAAAAACTGAGCACTTGCCCCAGGAGAGAGATCTTGGGTAATAGTGTCTGGAGATCTGAAGATGGCAAAACAATGTGACAAGGCGATAGTTAAAGCCAGAAGAATTCTGGGCTGCATAGAGAGAGGAATATTGAGCAAGAAAAGGGAAGTTATTATCCCCTTGTACAGGACCTTGGTGAGTCCTCATTTGGAGTATTGTGTTCAGTTCTGGAATCTGTATCTGAAGGGGGATAAAGTCAGGATGGAAGTGATCCAGAGAAGAGTGACCAAAATGATAAGAACATAATAAAATGCCATACTGGGTCAGACCAAGGGTCCATCAAGCCCAGCATCCTGTTTCCAACAGTGGCCAATCCAGGCCATAAGAACCTGGCAATGTGGGGTGTGTATCAGAAGACCTATGAGGAGAAGCTGAAGGATCTGAATATGTATACCCTGGAAGAGAGGAGGTGTAAGGGAGATATGATACAGAACTTCAGATACCTGAAAGGTTTTAATGATGCACAATCATCAAACATTTTCTGTTGGAAAGAAATCAGTAGAACTAGGGATCATGATATGAAACTTCAGGGAGGATGACTCAGAACCAGTTTCAGGAAATATTTCTTCATGGAGAGGATGGTGGATGCCTGGAATGCCCTTCTGGAGGAGGTGGTAAAGATGAAAACAGTGAAAGAATTTAAAGGGGATTGGGATAAACACTGTGGATCCTAAAATCTAGAGGATGGAAATGAAGAGATCCAAGATGTGTCTTAAAGGGAGGATGGGGAGTTAGACCCTCTGTTGCCTGAAAGTTTTTTCTACATAGAAATGACACATACTAAGAAGAAGGGTAAGATTTGGGTTGAGTCCTCGGCTTCACCCTTACCTGCTCTCAACCAACGATAGAGGGCTTCTTCACCGTGTCGAGCATTATAACCCCAGGAGGGAGATCCGCTGCAAAACCAGCAAGGAGCATGCTTCAGTCCTGCTGGACATACAAACATCATTGAGCCCCAGGGCTCCCATGACTCCTTCGCCCCTGAGTTATGATCCTGCTCCAGACCGGGCATGTTGCTGCGGTGATTTCCGGAGGAGACAGCAGCTGCTAAGGCGAATTCTGGGGCAGTTTTAGCAGGCGTTGAGTACTGCGGACCAGTGGGGCCTTCTTCTCAACTGCCGATGAGATGGATGGAAGCAGAGGAGGTGAGACACTCAGGCCCGCGCACGCTGACATCCACACCTGCAGGGCAGGAGGTACCAACAGATTCCCCGAATATGGGGTATTTACTCTGCCGGGAAGGTGTGGTAAGCATTATGTCTACTAAGAGAATGGCTAAACCTTCAGTAATTACCTTGGAGAGCGTTTGGAATGCTATATGTTTACTTGAATCATCTATATCTACTTTAACATCTGTAATGACTGGCACTCAACAATCTATACAGCAGATGGAACCATTACTTAACTCTCATACTTCTAAGATAAATGACTTGGACTCTCATGTGTCTCAATTACAATCTATACAGTCTGGTTTGATTCAAGGCAATTTGGCAACCTCTAAAAGGTTGGAGAACTAGAAAAATTCTATAAAGTATCTAAACCTGAGAGTTTTTAATTTCTCCAAGAGAAAAATTCAAAAAATATATATTAGAGGTATTGAAGTTACCACAAGAGGCAGTTCCACCTATTGCTAAAATGTATTTCTTATTAACTGAGAAAAAGGAAGATATTGTTTCACCTGTTTTACCATCTACTAATTTACAGACTCAGGGTATTGATGATCTCTCTGCGATTTTGGAAACTTCAACTGAAATCAAGTGGTATCTCGAGGAACTTTGTTAAATTTCTTTTTTCTTCAGATAGAGAAACTCTATTGAGGCTCTTTTTTCGCAATAGGGAAAAACTGTATTATGTGCAGAAGGTTTCGGTGTATCCCGATGTCACAAGAAGTACACAATGTAGGAAGCAATTTCTAATAATGTCTTAAGAAGTTAGACAGTTGGGAGCGCAGTTTATTATTCGCTATCCTTGTAGATGTATACTGAATTTGAATAATGTACGCTATGTTTTTCTTGAACCTGTTCAATTGCATGCATTTCTTGATTCACATTCCCACTTGATTGAGAACGCTTCCTAACCATGTTATGGGAAATTACATTAAGGACTCCCTGTTTCTTCTTATATATTTTGTTTTGTCTTTTTATAATTAGAGCTCCTACTGTGAGTCTTGGATCTCCCATTTTTCTTGTAACCAGTGTATTATTTGCTTGTAAATGAGGTTGGAGATAGTGTTTATCTCTGTCCAAAATACATTTCATTTATTGTATTCTTATGACCTTTCTAGACTGGCTTGATTGCTGTCTAAAAATGTGTATAACGCATAAAAAAAAAAAAGGAAACGAAGAAAAGAATGCATGGGGTAACTTGCTGTTGTGGCAATTTCTACCCTTAACTAATAAGCCTACATACTGTTAATGCACCTCCATCAGTACTCTCTGCTTCAACATCAGGGGAAAAAGGGGAATGGGATTCCGACAGCAATCAACGGGGGCCCCGACTTTTATGTCTGGGGAAACAAATAAGCATGGGACTAACTTGCTGGTGCGGCGGTTACTACCCTTAATCCTATATACTGTTAGAAAAACTATATTATTGCTCTCTGCTTCAATGGCAAGGGGTAACAGGGATTTGGATTTGGTCAGTAACTAACAAGGGCCCTGACTTTTATGGTCTGGGAAATTGGTAAGCATGGGGTAACCTGCATGATGCAGCAGATACTACCATAAGTTTGCTGGACAGACTGGATGGACCATTTGGTGCTTTTTGCCATCATTCCTATACCTCTATGTTTAACACAGGTTTATGTGCTTAATGCATCAGAAGTTTCATTTTTTTAGCATGCGCATTGAGAAACTGTGCCCTGAATTCCAGTACACCGTCTTAACATATAGTTTATTACATTGGCCCCTTAATGGTTCTTCATTCCCTGTAGGGGTGTGCATTCCTTTGCAACGTATTGCTAATCCGCAACTTATAGGGCCATATTTGTTGTATTCGTGGATAAGCAAAACGTATCGCGATTCCCTACGAATACAACAAATTTTCACCGAATTATTCGGCCATCCCCCACCCTCCTGACCACCCCAAGACTTACCAAAACTCCCTGGTGGTCCAGCGGGGGGGTCCTGGAGCCATCTCCTGCACTCACGCCATCGGCTGCCGGTATTCAAAATGGCACTGATAGCCTTTGCCCTTACTATGTCACAGGGGCTACCGGTGCCATTGGTCGGCCCCTGTGACATAGTGAGGGCAAAGGCTATCAGTGCCTTTTTGAATACTGGCAGCCAATGGCCCGAGTGCAGGAGATGGCTCCCGGACCCCCCGCTGGACCACCAGGGAGTTTTGGTAAGTCTTGGCAAAGTCAGGAGGGTGGGGGATTGTAGTTAATTAAATTTGAGCTGGGAAATGAATAAGAATGAATGCATGAACGTATCGGGGGGCCCCCCTTGCCGTCCATTGCTCCTACCATGTGACAGGTGCTGACCAATGGCACCGGTAACCCCTGTGATATAGTAAGGTCAGCTATCGGTGCCATTTTGAATACCAGCAGCTGACAGCGTGAGTATAGGAGATGGCTCCCGGACCCCCCGCTGGACCACCAGGGAGTTTTGGTAAGTCTTGGGGGGGTCAGGAGGGTGGGAGGTTGTAGTTAATTAAATTTGAGCTGGGAAACAAGAATGAACGCATGAACATATCGGGGGGCCCCCCCTTGCCGAATGCAACGGATCTGCTCCCCCGACGAATACGAATACCGAATGCAACATATGCGGTCCCTCTGCACATCCCTAATTCCCTGAATTCAAATCAAAAGAATACTAAGTACTTTTGCCATCTCTTCAGCTTAATATTTATTTGATAATACTTTGAATGCTTTTGAAGTGATTATTTAGTTCTGGTATCAATGCTGTAAATAGATCTCCCTTGTCAAATGTGTGTCAAGAGTGAATTTCCCAGGTATATGAAGTATTCCTTTTTTAAAGACACACACTTTCAATCTAATTTTGTTTCTTCATGTTTTTTTCATGCTTGTAGTATAATCATCCATGTTAAAATGCTCTTTAGGCTGCACTCATTCAATTGCTTCCTTGTCCTTTTTCAGACACAAAAAAGACACTAACCTTTAAAAAAAGAGAATCTGTCTTTGTGAGTGAAGAAACTTAATGGGAGAAATATTCAATCTATAATGTAATCCGACATATTAAATCAGAGTGTCCAGTAGGCATTAACACTGTTGCTCTACAAAGAAATATTCTAGCCTGAGATATAACATAATTAATGGTGGTTAAAAATGAGATTGTAATATTTGGTTCAGTTGCAACAGCAGGGGACTGGTAGAAACATTTACAGAGTTCAAAGATGGGAAAAAATCAATACTGACTGTTGCCTACAGAGTAATTCCATTATCCAGTTGCCAAAGAGACATAAATTGGTATTAGAATTAGGATTCTGACATATCATTAATCAGAAAAATAAATATCAAATAGCTTGATGAACCTTAGTCTAAGAAAGCACATTTCAAATACAAAGCCATTCTACATATGTCACTACTTGCAGAATCTTAATGATATTTTGTAAATTATCTTACAAATTATGTTATAAATTCTTTAAAATGAGACAAAATCATTTGCTTTCATACTAAGAAAAATAAATCTGTGAAACAAAATATTTCTTTTATATCATAAAAATCTCCCAAGCGTATTGATAGCTTTTCTCTAAGTTCTATGAGACTGAAAAAGATGAACTATTAATTGTTTAAAAAACAAAAACAAACTGTACCCTCTTTTTAATTCACAAAATGAAAGAACATAAGAAAATAAGAAGTGCCATACTGGGTCAGACTAAGGCTCCAATAGACCCGCATCCTGTCTCTGACTGGCAAATCAGGATTTTCAGATAGTATCTGGTAAATCCCCAAAAGTAGATCCATTTCCTGTTTCCAACATTGAGGGATAGCCATGCCGTTCCTCAGGTCTACCTGGCTAATAATTGTTTATGGACCTTACCTCCAGGAACTTGTCCAAACCCTTTTTAAGCTCACCTTTACTACATGCCTTGACTGCATACTCCAGCCTCAGGTTTTATAGCTTAATTGCACACTTTCTCCAATACCTTTTATATCTACTACACAGAAGTTTCATGGAGTGCCCATAGTCCTTGTACTATGTGAAAGAACAGTAGAAATGTGTATTTGTTTACAACAAATGGGCATCCCAAAATGAGTGGAGAGGGATCCACAAATTAAACAAATCTTACTCATCCATTTGTTTCATCCCTCATTCATTTCTGAGGGCTACTTAAGTCTATAGAGGAACAGGGATGAGGGTCCCTCCTGAGAGGCACAAAAAAAAGTAAGGTATTGGGGCAAGGAGGAGAATGGGGGGTGGGGGGGGGGGTGTCAGGTAAAGAGGAGCCCAGAACCATTTATCATCTCTGTGGGTGGGAGGGAAGGGAGTCAGGCTGATCTGGCGATTTATATAAAACTGGGACGGGGGCTGATTACACCACCTGCAATTACTGCAGCATTAAAAGGTTTATGGGGGATGAGGAGAACACGGCCTGACGGGGCCTTTACATGATGTTTTGCGGGAAGGGAGAGGTTTGGCTCACTGGCCCATTTATTTATTTATTTATTTTTGTGCTTCCTTATGACAGCACTAAGACAGATATCTTTAAAAATATCCAGTTCTATAGCAAGTTATCCAGCCTCACAAAGCCAGATAACAAACTATCTTTCCCGACAATATTCAAATGCAGCCGATTAGATTTTTTGTTATCTGACTACATATAGCCTTAGACTAGTATATTCAGTGGGAATATTTATCCCACTGAATATACAGGACAAATTATCTGCTTAACTTTAGCCGAATGACTTGGACACTAAATCACCTATTGAATATTGGCCTCACAGCATCTAATGTGACAAGGCGTTTCATCTTCTGCCTCATTTTGTTGTAATACATTCAACATATGTGTGCTATCTTTGATATAAAATTGTGTTTGTTAAACCAAAAGGTGATCTAAAAAATTGAAAGCAGTTCCAATTCTGAATCCTCGTCAATTCAATAGCTCTTCCTGGCAGATGGGTTACTGACTTGTGAATTTTAGCTATGTTGTACATGACAGGAGCATATGAATTTTCATTAATTGAAAAAATATCTCCCTTTTTCTGTCAAATATCCATTTTGAAGACCCCACATGACAACTTCTTTAACCAATTTTAATACCTGAGATGCTGGATCGGTAAGTAATTGTTGATAATATTTCTCATCATTTAACTGTCGACTTACTTCCCCAACATTGCTTGCCACCTTTTCTGCTTTATTCCCACTTCATCACCAGTGTGATCGGCCAGTTTAATAAAATTTACAGGTCCTTGAGTCATAGCTAATGTCTCATTTGTGCTCATATTGACAAATTTAAATGTTCTTCCCTGTTCCATAATTTCAATAATGTGACAATTGGCAGGTGCGCTTCAACAGGATGACTGGCATCTCCTGAGTCACTTTGCCTTATTGCTATAGTCCTCATGCTGCACCCTGGGGGTCTTGGTGCCACTCAGCCTTGCTGCCAGGCCAAGATTTTACACCTTAGGGGTTTGTCTGCCACTTTGCCTTGCTGCTGTACCCTAGAACGTACACCCTGAGGTTCTCCTATAACTCTGTGGGGGCTGCTTTGTACCTCTCATGTTGTAATAGTTTCTTGATACCACTCTTTGTGCTGGTTGTCCCCCTTTATCAGTGCCTTGGGTTTTTCCTGTCGCTGTTTCTATTTTATTTCCCATTCATTGTGCCTTGGAATGCCGATGCCAATTTTGGTGCAGCATCGTCTCTTGTGCTACCATTAAGGGGTTCATGCTACTGTTGCTGATACCCTCTTTTGGAGCCTTGGGGTGTTCTTTCCACACTAGCTTTCTTCTTGATTTGTTATAGAGGCATCTTGTCCATAGAACAAAAATATGAAAAAAGTCAAAAGATACAGGGTTCTACTTCCAAGGTACCTGTTCTACAGGTCTTCCCTTTCTCCTATCCTTCCCAGCCTTGTTCTTCCCCTCTATTTGATAGTTGATCATACTAGGGTGATTTTTCCACAAAAAAACCCCCTCAGTCAGAGGGAAGAAATATAGGCACACAAGAAAAGATGCTCAAGAGAAATCGTTTTGATATCCTGAATATGAGTTAAAGTAGTGAGAGAGAATGCATGCAAAACCTGAAAATCCGGAAATGAAATAGCCAAAGTTTAGAGAATATGGGAAAATATGTCTAACTATATCAAACCTCACACATAAACCAGAAAAGGAAACCACACTCAGTAGAAGGCATTTTTATGTACTGCATCTGATAACAGTTTTCTTCAGAAAGGCCATTTCACAAGAAAATCAAAATTCCACCCTTGCAATTAGATTATGTAGCACTCAGGAGGTTACCAGTTCTCATCAATGTTGTTGAACATGGAAAGAAACTGTTAAAAACCTTTGAAGGTTACTTTTCACCGTGGAAATGCCGAATAAAGGTTGAGAAAAATGTTGGGTTTTGTGCTGTGAAAATTCCTGATTAAACGTTGAAGATAATAGGCGGTAAAGCCGGTTAAAGTCTTGTTCAGATGTGAACATTTGAAATGAGTGACCCCCTGAGATATCAGTGGTGATTCGGTGTGAAGTGATCCAGTGTGAAGTGAATGTTACATCCCTTGATGGAACCATGCGGTAAAACAGGAGACTCTTGTTGGGAAGAGGAATATATTAAAAGAAAAATTGAAGAAAGTTATTGAAGATATGGTATTGGAAGGATCACACCACCGTGGATATATAAGAGGAAATATGAAATAAAAGTATTTGGGGGAATGATCAATTAATGAATCATTTTACTATATTGTCTGTAATATGTAACATGTGAAATTTGCTGTGCAATATGTTTTTGTAATGAGTATGAATGGTAAGAGTGAATGATTTATATGAATTATATATATTGTTATATGATGTCATTTAGAGACAATTTTTATGAGCTATTTTGATAAATTGTTAAAATAAAAATTTGATAAATACTATATGCACAGGTTTTGTGTTTATATATTGTCTCAGCCTTGCTGCCATGTCAAGACTTTACACCTTAGAGTTCTTTCTGCCACTGTGCCTTGTTGTCATATCCCAGACCTTGCACCTTGAGATGTTATTAACTGTCTGGGGAGGGGCTGCTTTGTACCTCTCATTTTGTTTTGGTATCTTGAATGCACTCTTTGGGCTGCTTGGCCCATTTATCAGCACCATGGGGGATTTCTTATCACGTTTTCTGCTTCATTCCCATTTCATTGTTCCTTAGGGATGTGCAGCAGGGACGGATTCGTCCCATTCGAGATTCAGATTCGTAGGGGCCCAAATCCATTGCATCCATTCTTGGGAGCCCCCGATCTGTTCATATGTGAAAAATGCATTTGTTCCCCCAAAAAAACCCATCCCAAGCCTTTAAAGTTATTTATCTACAACCTTTTCCCTCTCATTCTGAGTTTCCTTGGCTGGCGGCTCATATTATATAGCTGCATTGTCGTCTTTTTTTTCTGCTGCAGTTCACTTAAATGGTAGCATGTTCTTTAACCCCCCTTTCTCTTTGGAGAGGGGGCTTCATTTTGAAACCAAGGAAATGAATTGGGGTTCCCATAAAATGAATGGATGAAAAATCTTTATTTATTTCTTTTGCACACTATCTACTATAGGTATAACCCTGCCTAGGTTGGTGCTCCTAAAACTCCTTGAAGGAATTCAAGATTTGAGCCAGCTGCCTCATCACTACTTAATCATGATGCCTCAGGAAACAATGCACACCTATCAGTTATTCCATAGATAGATCATGAAGAGGTATCTGCTGCTCCACTAACTTCTGCATCACCATGTAAATGGAATTCAGTGGGTGCCAACATATTTAATCAGATGCTTGTGAAGCTGTTACAAAGAAACCTACCTGAGCACTCCTGTCTCTCCAATTTAGCTGCCAACCCTCTAGCATTTTTCTAATGACAGAATATTGCATGAGGTATATGGGCTATGCATCTGCTCGGTATTCAGCAAAGCCCACCTATACCCTGTAGCTCTGACTACCCTAGAGCTGCTACCTGCCTTCCTTAGCTAGATCTCACCAGTGAGCCATCAGGGAGAGGTAAGAGTGCATAATTTAGTGACTGACCAATGCACTTTGTAAGTGCCTTTCTATCTAGGCCAGGGTATGTTTAGGTACAATAATGAAACCCAAAGGCCTTTTCCAATATTGTGGACTATGCAGTCACTACATTTCCTTATAACATTCAAACCAATATCACCTATCACCCCCCCCCCCCCATTTGCATGCATAGAGATTTGTAAGAGGCTACCAGTCAAATGGTGGGTTAATATAAACTGACATTTCTTATGCAAAAATTACTATACAGTGGTAATGCTTTATGGGGTAGTGCATAATTGAGTGACTGACCAATAGCACTTTGTAGTTTCTACCTAGGCCATAAACAGTTTTTCTTCTAGAACACTTTATTGTAAACAAAGTTGCCAGGTTGAATGTCAGGGAGAATTTGGTTGGATGGACTATGGAGCACAGGAGCAACTTTCTGGTGAATCTTCTTGCATGCTAATGAAACAGAAAACAAAATCTATTCATCTTGTGCAAAGTCCATGTCTACTTGGTAACTAGGCATGAAGAACACTGGCATGGGATAGCCCATGAGTATCTCATGAGTAGTAAAACCATGTTTTATGAATAAGCATGATTCTCATTCTCAAGAGAACCAGTGGGAAAGCAGAAGGCAAATTGAAGTAAGTCTCACACGTGAGATAGATGAGTTTGGCCAACTTAATTTTTAGGAATATATTTAAGCATTCAATAAGACCAGACTCTGTAAGGGGTGTGAAAATGTTATTTAACCCCTAATACCTTTCCACTTCTTGCATCATCTTTCCTGTAAAATGTGTATCTTTATCACTTTCCAATGTTCCTGGGATCCCAAAACAAAGTATGACTTCAGTTAACAGTTTCCTGGCAACAGTAATGGCAGCATTCTTAATTGCAGGAAATGATTTAGTCTACCCAATAAACATAAAAACAATATGCAAAATGTATCTCCATTTTAACAAAGGTAGCATCACAATAAAATCAATTTGCAACTTAACAAAAAGATCCCCAGGGGATGTTTAGGTACAATAGTACAACCCAAAGGCCTTTTCCAATATTGTGGACTATGCAGTCACTATATTTCCTTATAACACTCAAACCAGTATCACCTATTTCTCTCCCCCCCCCCCCCCCCCCCCCAATTTGCATGCATAGAGACTTGTAAGAGGCTACCAGTCAAATGGTGGGTACAATATAAACTGACATTTCTTATCCAAAAACTACTATACAGTGATAATGCTTTATGGGGTAGTGCAGTTTTACAAAACTACCAACCTTCCCATATCTTATGATCTACCAAAAAAACCTACAAGAGGTTCTGTCAGTGAAAATAGCCTACCTTGAATTAATCAGAGAAGGAGCCTTCTAAATAGCAGGTCCAATATTCTGGAATTTTCTTCCAGAATATTTGAGAATGTTGGCCTGCCCTAAATCTTTTAAAAAAATATACTTGTTTTCACAAGCATTTACAGAGGTTCCATCTTCATAACATAGGATATAATGAAATATATCAGAAATGATGCAATCCATTCAATTTGCAGGCATAGTGATTTTTATTTCATGTAGGTTTGTAATGTTATTTCCAATTTTTTATATTTTTAATGTGTTTTTACTTTTATATTCCACCTTGAACTACTGTTGTACTCCATCTTGAGCTGTAAGTGAGGACTAAATCTACTTTCAAATAAATAAATAATAAATCATCAATGTCATGTGTCTCTCATTACCTTACTGGAGACTAAGATGCTAGTGGCTAAATTTCACAAATTCTCTTTGGCTACTAGCTCTTCAATATCTTCTTATTCATATAATTCTAGAAAAGTTTATTATTTCAGAATCAGGAACCAAAAATAAGCATGCTGCTACTTATGGCCATTACATTTCTGCTATCCCTGTCCTACTAAAGCCAATCTTTGAAGACTCTACCATCTTTTACCTCTGCTCAAAAATAAGAGGGAGAGAAGCAGGCAGTGGTGGCCCATGCTTTCCAAATTTCAATTTCTTCTGCATTAGATCACCTTCTTCTCCTGCCATTCTGAATCTAAAAAAGTCCCTCTTTGATTTAGGTGCTGGACTGCCTTTTATAGTTTACTTTAGTTTATTGGATTTTTTAAATCACCTTTCTACAATAAGAAATAAGAGATTTACAATTTAAAAAATACATAAAAGGTCATAATATCAAATAGATTATACAAACAAAATAAATTATTGCTATACCAACCAAAGATGCCAACCCTGCCATGATTCCCTACTCTCTTTTCTTGACATGATAGAATTTGCTGAAGTACACTGCCTACTAGGGGTTTGGGTATTACAAATAAATATATTGATTCTGTAACTGTACCCATAAGCATGTACATGTGTATGTAGCACATATGGACAAACATAAACACCTAAGTTTAAAAAACCCCCACAGAAGTTCATACATGATACATCAAATGTGCATGCTTGTTTTAAGCATAAAACTTCTGCAAAAGGCTTTAAAAATCAATTCATTAATTCGGATTATTTCCTCTATATACATCACTTTGTTCTTGTCCTCATTAAATTTCATCTTCAATTTATTTATTTATTTATTTATACATCTTTATATACCGACTTTCAAGTTCATTTCAAGGCGGTTTACATACAATTGAGTTGCAGTAGCAACACTCAAATAATACCCACATATAAAACATATCCCAATACATCTTACATTACCATGAGTAATTAAACTAAATCATTTTACAATATAATCGTAATACCCCATCCATTCATAATATTACTAAGTTACCCTATTATCCATATTACAAATTTAGATGTCTATCTCCTGGTCTCCCAAGGTCCTCCTGTAATTCCTCACATTACAGGTGTTTTAACTACTTTAAATTATTTTGTGTCATCTGCAAATCTGATCACTTCACTCTTTTCTTCCTGTACTCCATTTTACATTTTCATGTGTTTGAAGACCAGATAGGGCTTATGTAAGGCAGGCATTCAGTTATAAATAAACTTACAATTCTAGCTACTATGGAAACTTCCACTAGATATGCATAAAATCACTCTAAATTAGTTTTAGATACTAAAAGGACATTTGACCAAGTATCATGATAACATCTGTTCTTCATCATGGAAATATATGGATTCTTGGGACAAATAATGAACATGATTAAAATTTTCAATATGGAAACCAAAGTAGCAATCTTAGCAAATGAGGTAATGTCATAATAATTCCCTTTAGTGAGACGCATAAGTCAAGGTTGTCTGTTTTACTATTGTATTTTATTTTGAGCCTGGAACCCTTGGTTAAGAAAATTAATAGTGAGTGGGGAAAGATTCAAATGATACTTTTCACAGATAACATTTTAATATTTCTCACATAGGCCTAGATTCAGTAATATTGCATGGGTAATGCAGGGCTAATGCTAGCGTTAGTAAAAGGAGTGTTTCCTTGCTAATGAAGTAAGTTACAGCATAGCTGTGAACTTTTTGCGATCTACGATGTTTTCGCGAATCGGGTTCACGGTACGTGATCTCGTAACGATTAGTGAAAACAGGTCATCGTGGTTTGTGATCAATTCGCAAATCGCGAAAAAAAAAATAATTTTTATCACGTGATGCGATAATGTCACATGTATAAAATGTCACTTCCTGCCACGCCTCCTTTGAGGGTGTGGAAGGAGTTTTGTAGTGGATGTAGTTGGTTGTAGTAGGAGTTGGTTGGAGATAAATATATTGATTACTAATTGCGGAGTCTTGTTTTCATCTGTTTCCCTTAACCTGTGTCTTATCATATCTGTTGGAGTAAAAGCCTGTTTGTCACTTGTTTGTCTATTTCTGTGTGGAGGCGGAGATGAGGCATGGAGGAGTGATGTGGAGGAGGAGGAGTGTTGCGTGGAACGAGGAGTGGTGAGGCGTGGAAGAGGAGGAATGTTGTGGTGTGGAGGAGGAGGTGTGGAGGAGGAGGTGTGGTGAGGTGTGGAGGAGGAGTGTTGTAGTGTGGAGGATGGAGCGTGATAGGAGTGGGAGGAGAGAAGAGGGATGTTGAGAGTAGAGGGAGGAGGAGGGGCCTAGTGGTAGGGGAATGAGGAGTAGGAGCAGGGACATGGATAGTGGGAGCGATAGACAGGAGGGAAGTGATAGGAGAGTCGGTTGGGGGAAAGGGTGAAGCAGGAAAGAATGGTGGAAGGAGGTAGAGCTAGACAGACGGCCAGAGGGGAAGGGAGCCGGAAGCACAGGGTCAGGTGGGGGGGAGGAAGGGAGTGGGGAATCAGGTGGGTCGGAGAGTGAGGGCAGAGAGGAGACTCCTCTGGAAGTGGCACCCCAGTAAGGCAGCCAGGCAAGGGTGAATCAGCGTGCTATCCAGTTCAGCACGGAGGTCAACGACTGGCTCATCGAAGGTGTGCTTCGCAACTATGCACACCTTTTTGGCAACCTGTCAGTGAAGACATCAAAGGCAGCAAAGGTGCAGCTATGGACCAACATTGCACAGGACATCAGCCGGAAAAGTGGGATACAGCGCAGCTGGGAGAAAGTGTCCCACCGGTACAGGAACATCAAGGCCCAGCTGAAGCTTGTTGTAAAATTTCAATAAACCATTTATATAAAAAAAAAAGAAAGCAGGGAGGAATCATTACCAGCGCCAGACGGGTGGAGGGGTCCCTTGCCCAATACGATTTACAGAGATGGAAAGACGCTTAATGAGGTGCCTGGGACTGGGTGTGTTCGAGGGTTGGATCCCCGCCTTGACACATCCCACCTCGAAGATGGTAAGCTGGGCTCTTCCCCCCCCCCCCCCCTTGTCTTCAGCTTTCCTGCTCAAAGTTAACAAAAAAAGTGCAGTAATATTTTCTATTTTTATTTATTTATTTACTTCTTTTATATACCGACCTTCATGACGGGTGTCATATCAAATCGGTTTACATGGAACAAGGGGTAAACATTCTTATCAACCGTTTAACAGTAAAATAATCAGAGGCGGTAAAAAAGTTACATATAACAAGGAGATCAAACTTGGGAATAGAAGAAAGAGAAGGACAGAGGGATAACCATTTGTGATTAAAGGGTTTCGCTATGTAAGTTGTCAGGTAGGCTTGAGATGTAGAGTTCCGAAAGTGAAAAGATTAAGGGAAAGCTTGGCTAAATAGCCAGGTTTTAAGTTTTTCTCGAAATGTTTGTAGGCAGGGTTCCTGTCTGAGGTCCAGCGGTAAATTGTTCCAGATAGTGGGTCCTGCTATCGAGAATGCTCGTTCTTTGGTTGCGGTGTGGCGTGAAGTTTTGTTAGGAGGCACATGGAGAGATCCTTTGTATGATTCTCTGATGGGTCTGGATGAGGAATGGAGTTTGAGGGGGAACTGGAGGTCCAACGGGTATTGTTTGTGGATCGTTTTGTGGATTATGGTGAGGGATTTGTGTAAGATTCTATAGTCTATGCACCATATGCTCTCCTTAGCTGTCTTTCCCCTCTCCCCCCAGGGCACAGCCCTTCCAGTAGGCCTCAGTAGCAGTGTGAGGTTACAAGAAAAAGTGCAGTAATGTTTTCTGTGCACCATGTGCTCTCCTTAGCTGTCTTACCCCCTAGGGCACAGCCCTTCAGGTAGGCCTCAGTAGTACCGAGGTTACAAGAAAAAGTGCAGTAACGTTTTCTGTGCACCATGTGCTCTCCTTAACTGTCTTACCCCTAGGGCACAGCCCTTCAGGTAGGCCTCAGTAGTACTGTTAGGTTACAAGAAAAAGTGCAGTAACGTTTTCTGTGCACCATGTGCTCTCTTTAGCTATCTTTTCCCCCTACCCCCAGGGCACAGCCCTTCAGGTAGGCCTCAGTAGCACTGTTAGGTTACAAGAAAAAGTGCAGTAACGTTTTCTGTGCACCATGTGCTCTCCTTAACTGTCTTACCCCCAAGGGCACAGCCCTTCAGGTAGGCCTCAGTAGTACTGAGGTTACAAGAAAAAGTGCAGTAATGTTTTCTGTGCACCATGTGCTCTCCTTAACTGTCTTACCCCTAGGGCACAGCCCTTCAGGTAGGCCTCAGTAGCAGTGTGAGACTGAAGGAGGAGACATAGAGTTTGACATCATCTGCAATTACAATGACACCTTTACAGTGAAATACACACCGCAGCAACTTCTAACACCAGGACTCCATGTACCAGAATCACCCGCTTCAAAAAGGGTCTGCTGCCTGCAATAAAGCTTATGGATAGGATAGAGAAATTGCTAGCAAGCTTTCACACACTGTTCTTATTGTCTTTTAGTAATGCTGATAGATTTCGGTTATGACAGCCAAGTCAGTAACCCTGCTGAGCACACAGAACTAACCAGAACAAAGGACGCATTATGTATAAGGCAGTATTAGTGTGGCAATTCCTTTCGCAGAACTGCAATTCCCGACAGCCTCTCCTGCGAATGACGTATCAGTATTCACATGACCTGAAGCCAGAACAAAGGAGAAACGTCCGGAAAGTTCCACGCTGAAGAAAGGAGGGTTCAACCAGTAAAACCTAGCCCCTCAGTCTGAATATGCTTGCTCAGCAATGTGTAGAACGCATGTGCAAGAGATAAGAAATGTGAAATGTATAAAACGTTTCTCCCTGCAAAGGGGGGTGTGCAGTTTTACTGAAAACCATTTCAGCTGCATCTAATTGCTAGCAAATAAAACTTTTCCTTCTCGGACCAGTGCCTGAAGTTTTCTGTTTGTACCTGCTGTTTGTTACCCTGTTACAAGAATACAAGAAAAAGTGCAGTAATCTTTTCTGTGCACCATGTGCTCTGCTTAGCTGTCTTTTCCCCCTCCCCCCAGGGCACAGCCCTTCAGATAGGCCTCAGTAGTACTGTGAGGTGACAAGAAAAAGTGCAGTAATGTTTTCTGTGCAGCCCTCAGTATCACTGTGAGATAACAAGAAAAATTGCAGTAATGTTTTCTGTGCACCATGTGCTCTCCTTCGTTGTCTTTCCCCCTAGGGCACAGCCCTTCAGGTAGGCCTCAGTAGCAGTGTGAGGTGACAAGAAAAAGTGCAGTAATATTTTCTGTGCAGCCCTCAGTAGCAGTGTGAGGTGATAAGAAAAAGTGCAGTAATGTTTTCTGTGCACCATGTGCTCTCTTTAGCTGTCTTTCCCCCCTCCCCCCAGCGCACAGCCATTCACGTAGGCCTCAGCAGCAGTGTGAGGTTACAAGAAAATGTGCAGTAATGTTTTCTGTGCACCATGTGCTCTCCTTAGCTGTCTTTCCCCCTTCCCCCAGGGCACAGCCCTTCAGGAAGGCCTCAGTAGTAGTGTGAGGTTACAAGAAAATGTGCAGTAATGTTTTCTGTGCACCATGTGCTCTCCTGAGCTGTCTTTCCCCCCCTGCCCCCAAGGCAAAGCCCTTTAGGAAGGCCTCAGTAGCAGTGTGAGGTGACAAGAAAAAGTGCAGTAATGTTTTCTGTGCATTATGTGCTCTCCTTAGCTGTCTTGCCCCCCTCCCCCACATCACAGCCCTTCAGGTAGGCCTCAGTAGCATAGAGACGGTTACAGTGTGAGGTGACAAGAAAAAGTGCAGTCATGTTTTCTGTGCATTATGTGCTCTCCTTAGCTGTCTTGCCCCCCTCCCCCACGTCACAGCCCTTCAGGTAGGCCTCAGTAGCAGTGTGAGGTTACAAGAAAAAGTGCAGTAATATTTTCTGTGCAGCCCTCAGTAGCACCATGAGGTGATAAGAAAAAGTGCAGTAATGTTTTCTGTGCACCATGTGCTCTCCTTAGCTGTCTTTCCCCCCTCCCCCCAGGGCACAGCCCTTCAGGAAGGCCTCAGCAGCAGTGTGAGGTTACAAGAAAATGTGCAGTAATGTTTTCTGTGCACCATGTGCTCTCCTTAGCTGTCTTTCCCCCTTCCCCCAGGGCACAGCCCTTCAGGAAGGCCTCAGTAGCAGTGAGAGGTGACAAGAAAAAGTGCAGTAATGTTTTCTGTGCATTATGTGCTCTCCTTAGCTGTCTTGCCCCCCTCCCCCACGTCACAGCCCTTCAGGTAGGCCTCAGTAGCATAGAGACGGTTACAGTGTGAGGTGACAAGTGCAGTCATGTTTTCTGTGCATTATGTGCTCTCCTTAGCTGTCTTGCCCCCCTCCCCCACGTCACAGCCCTTCAGGTAGGCCTCAGTAGCAGTGTGAGGTTACAAGAAAAAGTGCAGTAATATTTTCTGTGCAGCCCTCAGTAGCACCATGAGGTGATAAGAAAAAGTGCAGTAATGTTTTCTGTGCACCATGTGCTCTCCTTAGCTGTCTTTCCCCCCCTCCCCCCAGGGCACAGCCCTTCAGGAAGGCCTCAGCAGCAGTGTGAGGTGATAAGAAAAAGTGCAGTTATGTATTCTGTGCACCAAGTGCTCTCCTTAGCTGTCTTTCCCCCTCCCCCCAGGGCACAGCCCTTCAGGTGGGCCTCAGTAGCAGTGTGAGGTTAGAAGAAAAAGTGCAGTTCCCTGTACGTACCAGGATCAGTCCAGACTGCTGGGTTATGCCTCCCATCCAGCAGATGGAGTCAGAGAGAAACTGAAAAGGCACCACCCATATACCCTGTGCGCCCCTTGTGATCCTTCATTACATCTCTGACCCCAGCAGATGAGAGAGCATAACCTGTGGTCCTGATCTCCTATAAATTGGGAAGGGTTCCTCTATCAGGTTTGATTTAAGCTATCTGGGGAATCCTATCACTAGATCAATGTGAGAGAAGGAGCAAGGTATAACAAGAAGTAGGGAGCTGTAGCAGGCAAGGCAGGGCATCGCCCTAGAGACTTTTCCCGGAGTGAATTACTCCCCTGCCCAGTGAGAGGAGGGGGAGGATTAATCGGTGGGCCGGTCACTCTCCCCCTCCGCCTCCAGAGCCGCTCAATACCTCGGAGAAGTTGAGTCAGACGGGTATATAATCCCTCTGCAGGCTCCAAAGTAAAAAAAAAAGAGAGAATAAATAAAGAAAGTTGTGCAGCATTAGCATAGCTGCCGGTGGCAGCGCTACAGAAACTTAAAAAAAAAAAAAAGAAAACTAGGTATTTTTAATGGAGTTTTTCCCTGTGTCTGCTGTTCTCACCTGGGTCTCCGGAAGGGGTGGCTTGTCACCCGACCCTGTTCTGCACCATTTTGCGCCATTTTTGATACCGTGGGGAATGCCTAGAGGGGCGGTCTGTTCCGTGTGTGGGGCACCAGGCTCCCGGCTCTCACGCAAAGGCCTCTGCTCCCGGTGCATTCCCGGGGACGAGGGGCCTTCGCAGAGAGTAGCCCCGGCCGGGAAGTCTCTTCCACCACGGCAGAAAGTTTCGGGCAGGCAGCAGCATGGCTCGCTCCCGATATCGGGGGGCGGCTGCCATTTTTTGAACATTCAGCGGCCATTTTAGAAGAGCCCGATCGCGATGCAGATTCTTCAGGGGAAGGAGAGGATATCTCTCCTCTGTCTCCGCTGGATCTTAGCCCCCACCGACCCCGCGGTTCATCAGAGGACATGGATTTGCCACCATTGGGAGCCAAGGGAGGTCCTTTGAAGAGGCCACATCCATTCTCATCTCAATTTGTGCTTTTTGCTCCATAAGGCTTACATGGAAGCTGAAGCTGAATGGGAGCAGGGGGCTCCAGACCCCGATAAACATGGTAAAATTTCTGCAGGTCACGAGGGCCTGGGATTGGGGAGCCATGGTCCAGTCCCGGCTCCTAAACCTCCGCAGTACACACCTGTGGATCCTTTCCCCCAGGACCCACATGCCCCGGATTCAGGTGCTGTCATGGGGGGTGCGGACTCAGTAGAGGGGGATGATCCGCAGGTCCTCCGGTTGTTCCGCAAGGAGGAATTGAATCCCTTGATCATGCATGTCCTTCAGGAGCTGGGGATTCCAGTACCACAGACTGACTCAGATTCCTTGCCAGGGGACTTAGAGTTGGCCGGGCTCTGCACACCCTCACATGCATTTCCTTTTCATCACAAGCTTTCTCAGATTGTGTCCTGGGAATGGGATGCTCCGGAGGCCACCTTGAGGGTCAGCCGAGCTATGGATAACCTTTACCCACTCCCTCTTGAGTCCCTGGAGCTGCTTAAGGTGTCTAAGGTGGATTCGGCGGTCACGGCCATTGCTAAGCATACCACCATCCCAGTGACGGGTGGCACGGATCTTAAGGATCTCCAGGATCGGAAATTGGAGGTATTACTTAAGCGGATTTTTGACGTTTCAGCCTTGGGGGTGCGGGTGGCGGTTTGCAGCTGCATGGTACAGAGGGCTACCCTCCGCTGGGTACAGCAGATGTTAACAGCTCAAGATTTGCCTCCGGGGGAAGCAGAACAGGCGAACCGCATGGAATCTGTGCTGGCCTATGCTGCGGATGCCTTGTATGATCTCCTCTGCACCTTGGCCCGCTCCATGGCTTCGGCAGTTTCGGCACGACGCCTACTATGGCTGCGTCACTGGGCGGTGGATTCTTCGTCCAAAGCGCAGCTCAGTTCCTTTCCTTTTCGAGGTAAACTCTTATTCGGTGACGAGTTGGAGCAACTTATTTGGTCTTTGGGGGAGAACAAGGTGTTCAAGTTGCCGGAGGACAAGCCCAAATCGTTCCGTTCTTCAGGCTCCTTCCGTGGTCATTTTCGTGGACAGTGCCGGTTTCGCCCCGGGAGGGGCTCTTCGTCATATGCCCCAAGACAACCACCCATGTGCTCACAAGTATGGTCTCATTCCTTTCGTGGCCGGCGGCCATCACGCACGGGAGCGGCTCACGCCTTCGCCAATAGTAAGACGGCTCAATGAGGAGACGCTGGTCCATCCCTCCGTTCCGGAAGTCGGGGGATGACTCTTTCACTTTCGGGAGGAATGGGCCAGAATTACCTCCGACCAGTGGGTCCTCGACATTATAAACCGCGGCTACGCTTTGGAATTTGCACGACCCCTGAGCGATCTGTTTCTAATTTCTCCCAGCGGGTCTCCAGCGAAACAGCAGGTGATTTCGCAGACGCTAGTGTGGTTACAGGCACTGGGGGCTATAGTTCTGGTACCGGTTGCCGAGCAAGGCACAGGTCGCTACTCCATCTACTTCATCATTCCAAAGAAGGAGGGTACTTTTCAGCCAATACTGGATCTAAAACAAGTCAACAGGGCTTTACGAATTCCATGATTCCGGATGGAGACTCTGCGTTCCGTCATTGCGGCAGTCCACAAAGACGAATGTTTGGCTTCCTTGAATCTCACAGAGGCTTATCTACACATAGGGATCCAGGAGTTTCATCAGAGGTTCCTACGGTTCATGATCATGGGATCCCATTACCAGTTCTGTGCTCTTCCGTTCGGTCTAGCAACAGCTCCGAGAGTCTTCACCAAGGTGATGGTGGTGGTAGCAGCGAGCCTCCGGAGAGAAGGTGTACTTGAACCCCCGTACTTGGATGACTGGCTCATTCGGGCAAAATCGCGGCTACTCTGCGAGGAGGCAGTACAGGCGGTTCTTCACCATCTGAGCTCCCTTGGCTGGGTAGTCAACCACCCCAAGAGCAAGCTGATTCCCTCCCAGAAATTGGAGTTTCTGGGAACCTTGTTCAACACCAATTTAGGCAATGTTTTCATACCACAGGCAAGGATGGAGCGCCTGATGGCGCAGGTTCATCGTCTCTTAGTTCTGCCTTTGCCGGTGGTGTGGGATTATTTGCAGGTTCTTGGGTATATGGCGTCCTCTCTGGAGTTGGTTCCTTGGGCTTTTGCGCATATGCGGCCTTTACAGAGTGCGCTCCTCTCGCGGTGGGATCCCAAATCGGAGGAGTTCCGGGTGCCTTTACCGCTCCTAGACCCGGCCAGGGCCAGTCTGCAATGGTGGTTGAAGCCGGCCCACTTGCTCCAGGTCATCGATTTGGAGCCCCCTCAATGGATCATCGTCACGACAGATGCCAGTCTGACGGGTTGGGGGGCAGTCTGTCAGTCTCAGTCCGCCCAGGGGCTTTGGATGCTTCCGCAGACCAAGTGGTCCATCAATCATCTGGAGACCAGGGCGGTTTGCCTGGCATTACAACGTTTTCTCCCTCTGATTCGGCACCGAGCAGTTCGGGTTTTGTCCGACACTGCAACTACGGTGGCTTAGATAAATCGCCAAGGAGGTACCAGGAGTCAGCTGGTTGCAACCGAAGTGAACAGATTGATGGATTGGGTGGAGAAGCATCTGTCTTGTATAGCAGTGTTGCACATAGCCGGAGTCGACAACATTCAGGCAGACTATCTCAGCCGCCAGCAGCTATATCCGGGGGAGTGAGAACTATCACAAGAGGCACACAGACTCATTGTTCAAAGGTGGGGGACTCCCCAATTATATCTCATGGAGACTCGATTGAATGCAAAGGCAGCTCGCTTCTTCAGTCGCAGAAGAGAGCACGGGTCGGAAGGAGTGGATGCACTGGTTCTTCCATGGCCCGCACATGTTCTTCTGTACGTATTTCCCCCGTGGCTGCTAGTGGGCAAAGTAATGCGTTGGATAGAATCCCACAGGGGTCAGGTCATTCTCGTGGCTCCGGAGTGGCCAAGGAGACCGTGGTTTGCCGATCTGATCAACCTAGCGGTGGAAGGCCCCTTGCGTCTCGGTCACCTGCCTCGTCTCTTGTGGAAGGGTCCTGTTTTTCGACCAGGCCGATCGCTTTTGTCTAGCGGCTTGGCTTATGAGAGGCGGCAGTTGAGGAAGAAGGGATATTCTGATTTGGTCATTACTACTCTTCTTCAAACTCGTAAACCCTCCACTTCGGTTACCTATGTGCGGGTATGGAAAGTGTTTGACTCTTGGTGCCGTGGGTTGAGCATGACCCCGGGACAGGCTACGGTGTCTCATATTTTGGCTTTTTTACAGGAGGGTCTGAAGAAAGGCTTATCCTATAATTCCCTCCGCGTGCAGGTGGCAGCCTTAGGCTGTTATTGCGGCAAAATTGACGGTGTTTCCATTGCCATGCACCCTGATGTAGCCCGATTTTTGAAGGGAGTCAAACATTTGCGACCTCCGGTATGAGCTACCTGTCCCTCTTGGAGTCTGAATCTGGTTCTTCGTGGTCTTTGTGCTTCTCCTTTTGAATCGTTACGGAGGGCTACACTCAAGGATCTAACTCTCAAGATAGTTTTTCTAGTGGCTATATGTTCGGCTAGGCGAATTTCAGAGCTTCAAGCAT
This sequence comes from Rhinatrema bivittatum, assembly GCF_901001135.1. Taxonomy (NCBI): domain Eukaryota; kingdom Metazoa; phylum Chordata; class Amphibia; order Gymnophiona; family Rhinatrematidae; genus Rhinatrema; species Rhinatrema bivittatum. The sequence goes on along the minus strand of NW_021820758.1, from coordinate 101,662 downwards.
TGTCATGCAGGGAGCCTTTCCTCCGTATTTCAGACTCGGGGGTTTCGCTTCGCACCGTTCCTTTCTTCTTGCCAAAGGTAGTTTTGGCTTTTCATGTCAATCAAACAGTAGAACTACCAGCTTTCTCCATGGACGGCAGTGAGGCGTCGGAGCTTCAGAGGTTGGATGTTCGACGGGCACTATTGCGGTACTTGGACATTACCAACCCCTTCCGGTTATCTGACCATCTTTTTGTCTTGTGGAGTGGTCCTAAGAAGGGGACCAAAGCTTCCAAGGCTACAATAGCCCGCTGATTGAAAGAGGTAATTGCTTCAACTTACATTTGTCGGGAACGCGCCATTCCGGAGGGTCTTAAAGCCCATTCTCTGCGCTCCCAAGCGGCATCTTGGGCGGAGAGTGGTTTTGTTTCACCTCAGGAAATTTGCCGGGCGGCAACTTGGAAATCGTTGCACACTTTTGCTAGACATTACCAATTGGACGTGCAAGATCCGACGGTAGATTTGTTTAGCAGCGGTGTGCTTCGAGCGGGACTGTCGAGGTCCCACTCCATTTAGGGCAGCTTGGGTACTTCCCAGCAGTCTGGACTGATCCTGGTATGTACAGGGAAAGGAAAATTAGTGCTTACCTGATAATTTTCGTTCCTGTAGTACCAAGGATCAGTCCAGACGCCCGCCCATGTCAGTAAGAGTCCCGCAGGTATACTTGTATTTCAGATTTCTTTTTGGAACGCTTGCACAGGTATCTTATAGTTAAGTTCAAAGGCATTTTCAGCCTGGTTTTACCTCGTTTTCCAAGAGTTCATGTTTAACTTGATCTAGTCACAGGTTCTTACCTTAGATTTCTTATATCATTCTGCTTTGTTATCGATTATACTGAAGGATCACAGGGGGCGCACCAGGGTATATGGGTGGTGCCTTTTCAGTTTCTCTCTGACTCCATCTGCTGGATGGGAGGCATAACCCAGCAGTCTGGACTGATCCTTGGTACTACAGGAATGAAAATTATCAGGTAAGCACTAATTTTCCTTTATGTATTCTGTGCACCATGTGCGCTCCTTAGCTGTCTTTCCCCCCTCCCCCCATGGCACAGTGCTTCAGGTAGGCCTCAGTAGCAGTGTGAGGTTACAAGAAAAAGTGCAGTAATGTTCTCTGTGCATCATGTGCTCTCCTTAGCTGTCCTTCCCCCATCCCCCCAGGGCACAGCTCTTCAGGTACAGAGAAACCACATAAGTTAATATGCAGCAAGATATGTATTAGTATGAAAATATTGAATTAAGTAATGTTACTCTCATGCAAAGAAATGCAGTGGTACTGATGTTGTTGACTCTCCTATTTCAACACTCCTGTCCCAGTCAGAAGCCTCCAGGAGACAGGTGGGAAGTCCCAGGGACCAGCCATGATCCACCCAGGACAAGGCGGCCACCTATGCTGACACGGCCTTTATACATGGATGCCATGACACATTGGTCGGAGGAGGAGGAAGATGTGGGCCTCTTGACAGCAGTCCAAAGCAGCCCACTCAATCTGTCTGGTGCCCTGGGCTGTCTAGATTGGGAGGGCTCCCCACCACATCCGTAGACAAGCAGCCCACTCTGCGTTGATATCAGTCCGTCCATGCCCGAATTACAGTCGCTTACCCAGCAAACACCACCTTTTATGACACCACACACCCCAGCACCTGTTCCACCAATACTACCACCAGCACAAGCAGCAGAACCACCAACACCAGCACCACTTTTCCTGCTTTCTCAGCATCCAATTACAGGCACACAGGCAGAGCAATTGAGGATGGAAATGCATGGCATAAGGAGAGCCCTCATAGGCACAACCGGCTCCTACACAGCAGCATCTCCATGCAGTCATCCACCAGCATCACAGCAGCAATTGGCACTCTCAACACCATCATGCTACAGATCCTGCAGCGGCTGCCGGACCAGCAGTCGGCATCCTCAGCGACATCGACACCCCGAAGCAGTCCCTCAGGGTCCCGAGGCCGCAGGGGCCATCCTCCCAAGACCATGCCACCTCCCACAGGTCATGCACGATGTAGCAAAGGGCCCTGAGGGGAAAAGAAGCCAACCATAAAATGGCAAGGTAAGAAGGTCACAAGCACCACTGGGATGGCCATCCCGCAGAGTTGCTGTGCGGTCGAGATGGAAGTAACTAGATCATCATCTGCTTCCTGCAGAGTTGCTGTGCCGTCGAGATGGATGTAACTGGATCATCGTCTGCTCCCTGCAGAGTTGCTGTGCCGTCTTGATGGAAGAAGAATCATGAGCCAAAACAGATAAGCCATCACGTCCCACACTCCTGGTCAGCTGTGCCATCTGCATCCACTGCGCCACTTGCTGTGTGCCATCTGCATCTGCTGCGCCACTCTGCTGTGTGCTGTGGGGTGCCTTCTGTTCTCAAGGGCTGCAAATGCTGGCTGTTTGCTCTGGGGTACCTTCTGTTCTCAAGGGCTGCAAATGCCACTTGGGCTGTCTCGTCCTGGGCCTCCTCCTGCCGCCATGCTGCTGCTGTCTCGTCCTGGTCTTTCACTGCTGTTGCCACATCTTTGCTGTGTTCTTCTGCTGCCTACATGCTGAACTGTCTGCTACTTTGTCTGCTGCCTGGACTCTCACTCTGCTGCCGTGGCTCTCAGGCTGTCCCCTTTCAGTGCACTCTTTCAAATTGGACCGCTTGGGGCCTGGACTCTCACTCTGCTGCCGTGGCTCTCAGGCTGTCCCCTTTCAGTGCACTCTTTCAACATGGACCGCCTGGGGCCTGGACTCTCACTCTGCTGCAGTGGCTCTCAGGCTGTCCCCTTTCAGTGCACTCTTTCAACATGGACCGCCTGGGGCCTGGACTCTCACTCTGCTGCAGTGGCTCTCAGGCTGTCCCCTTTCAGTGCACTCTTTCAACATGGACCGCCTGGGGCCTCTGCCAGTTTACACACTGTATACTGCAGTTCTTTTTGCATTGCAGTACTTGAGCTATTGGGGTGCCACTTCCTGTTTCTCTGTTCCTAGCTAATAATGCTTTGCCAGTACAGATAACACCCACTACCTGCATATGTTTCTGAAGTATACTATTTATGTGGGAGCGATATCCAACGATATGTGATGTTGCACAGAAATAGCCCATTTGGTAGCTATTTGTTATCTAGTACTTGCAGATTATGACTACCTATGAACTTCTAATCTATGGTTAAACTGCTGATCAAATTATTCACTATACACTGTGTAATGGTTTCAGGAATAAGCCTACCACTTTGTGTGTGTCCTCTGTAGGTTCAGATTTTGCACTTGGTTTACACCCACCACACCTAGCATGCTGAATCACACCACATAGGTAGCACATTGGACCAATGCAGAGCTTGCTGAACGCCCCTTGGCTGAGATTCTGTACAGCAAGCTCTGCACCTGCCATTGACATACCTAACAGTTAGGTTCATGTTCAAGGAGGGTGCTAAGGAGGAACCTGCAGTGTAAACGTTATGGGAGTACATGACATGTTCCTCACAGTAGGAAAGGTAGTGTCTCTTAGTACATACAATGCACAGTCAGGGAGTGGCCTTATGTATGCATGATGTTAAGATCTGTGAGGAAAGGGGAAGGGGTGAGCAGCAGTCTATCCTAATTGCAGTTTTCATTTCAGCCACTGTTGGTAGTAAGGACTATAAACATGTTTTTCTTAGCTGTGTTCAGTAATACAGCTATTTCAGCCTGACAAATGCCACGTATGTGAGGAAACACAATGCTAGGCTAATAAAAAAGTTTGGTTCCTATATTGATCTTTCACATGCGCTGGGAAAGGGATGACAACTTCCACCAACTCAGGGTGACCGACATGCAGATTAACAACTAATTGTGCTATGCAGGGACATCCATTATAGTGGCAGCTCATGCATACACTCCATGTCCTGCTGCTATAGGCATACAATAGTGTGTAGCCATTCTCATCTGCACAAGCTAAGCACGTACCCTCTAGCTAGTGACATATGACTGTATATACACCACATGCCAGCTTGTTCATGTATTCCTTGTGTGGCAGGAAAAGGTACCTATAGTTACTGTCTTACCCTTACAGTTGGGGGCCACTGAAATGCAGGGCCGGTGCAAGGGTATTAGGCGCCCTAGGTGAAATGTCAGCTATGCCGCCCCCCGCCTCCACACACAGTTAACTTACATTGTACATTAATGAAAATAACAAAGTCTGTATTTATAACAGAACATTTACTTGACATTTTTATGCCATGTAAACCATTGAGATGATTTGTCTTATCGATAGTATAGAAACTCTTTTATAAATAAATAAATAAAAATAAATAAAATAAATAAACATAAACCAAGGCTATACTTGTTGCTCAAACACAACAAAACAATTTACAGTATGGAACAGTCAACAGGACAAAAAATATAGAATATTCAATCCAAATGTAAACAATTTGTGCTACACTTTATACAGGATCTGTATTAGAAAGACTGCACTTTAGAATTTTACTTTCCTTGCTTTCAGTTTAGCAAATGTAGAAATAAGTTTCTGCAAGTCAAGGTTTTGTGCAATTTCATTTTCTATTGACAAGGTGGCCAGCCCAACAAGTCTTTCTTGCATCATTGAGGAACGAATATATGTTTTAATCAACTTTAACTTGGAAAAGCTTCGCTCACCACTGGCCACAGAAACAGGAAGGGTTAAGAGGATGCGGAGGGCAAGAAATATGTTAGGGAAATTATCTGTGAGTTTATGTCTGCATAGAAAGTTCAATACATCTTGTGGTGATGAGCTCTTCTGAATTCGTCTTGCGATGGCTTGCAATTCACTGCACATATCAGAAGCAACAATATCTGTAGAATCCCCATGTTGTAAAACTTTCTCCAATTTCAAGCACTGTTCCAGAATGTCTTTTGATGTAGTAATCTGCAAACTGTGAATATTGTAGAGGAAGCCAAATCCAGAACTAATTTCATGCATTTGTGTGAATCTTTCCTCAACTGATTGTATTGCTGTATCAAGGACTGCAAAATAAAAGTTCACTTTGAAGTTTTGTTCAGCGCTCTGAATAGGGTTATCATCGGCTTCATATGTGAACTACTTTTTTTTTTTTCCTAATCCGGACTGGATCTGGTTCAAAGCTTACTGGTATCTCCAACTCCTCAGCAAGTTCACGTGCATCTACCAGTGTTTTTGCAAACCCTTCATCACTCCTGCAGTCTAAAAGAAATTTCTTGGTTCCACTCAGTTGCTCAATGGCATTGTGAATGTCAAATTCCTTCATCTGAAGTTGTTTGCTAGTTATATTAATCTCAAAAAGGATGTTATGCCACACAACATGAGAGACCACAAACTTGAAGCATGAAATACTTTTTTCAAGAGCTTGTGCCTCTACCCGCGAGGTATTACCAGATGATCCTGTTAGGGTAGTGTTGACAGCAATTTCAGTTAGTGCATCATAGATATCACCTAGTTGATAGCAAAGAGGTTTCAGTGCATGAATTCGACTTTCCCATCTTGTTTCACTCAATGGTTTCACTGTAAGAGCAGGCACATGGTGCATTAGAACTTCCCAACGTCGTGTTGAAGCAGAGAAATACACATAAACATTTTGTACTAGGCTAAAGAAAGCCATTGCTTCCAAGCAACATTTAGCAGCATCACTAACAACCAAATTCAAAGAATGTGCACTGCAAGGAACAAATAAAGCCCGTGTATTAATATCCAAAATTCTTCGTTGTACACCATTTTCTTTCCCTTTCATATTGCTTCCATTATCATAGCCTTGAACACGTAAGTTTTCAATGGGCAATGACATATCTTCTAACTGGCGAAGGACAGTGTCTGCCATTACAGCACCAGTGGTCTCCTGGAGTGGCACAAATCCCAAAAAATGTTCCTTTATGGTTACAGGTTGAGAATTATCAGGGTCTGAAGTAGTGTCCACAAAGCGAAGGATCATGGTCATTTGTTCAACATGGCCTACATCTGGTGTACAATCTAAAATGATTGAAAAGTACTTGGCAGTATGAGCAGATTTCAGGATTTCTTCTTTGATAGCACTGGATAAAAGCTGAATCAGTTCATTTTGTATATCTTTGCCAAGGTAGTGGACATGTGTCTCAACATTTCTTATCTTACGAAGATGTTCATCCATAAGTGGATCAAACAAAGCTAGATATTCTACAAATTTCAGGAAGTTTCCATTACCCGGTGTGTGCAATCTATCATGTGTTCTCCGGAAGGCCAGATTTTGCATACCAAGAACTCTCACCAAAGCAATTAGTCATTCCAAGATTTGCTGCCAATACTTTTCTTGTTGTTTAATGAGACGCAAATTTTCTTCATCAATTGTTTTCATGTTTTTCAATCGCTTTTCAAGTTCCTTCCACTTCTGAAAGTTCTCCAAGTGTTCACCACTTCTCTCGTTCAAAGCTAGAATTGCAGATATGTTCTTCCAATCTTTGGAACCTTTCTTAGCAAGAGATGAGGCACCAGGGTTAATGGTAAACAGCATGCAACAAAAGCAAAACACAGAGTCCTCTGACACAGAGTACTGTAGCCATGAACGGGGAATTTCATCTCCATTGCCAAGGCTCCTTTTTTAATGAACTGTTGAGAATTTTCTTTGATTACTATCTTTAGGGAAATCAAATTGCAGAACTTGTTCTGGTCCATGTTCCACCAAAATTTGTTGCATACGATCATCGCTTTTGGATAATAAATTGACCCAAGTAGCAGGATCACCGTAGTTCAACTTCATGGATTGTTCTTCTTCACATCCTTTCAAATCTTGATCCTTTTGGACCTCACTTGGTTCGCCTTCCATATTTTTATGTTCTTCAGATTCTACTTCAGATTGTGAAACTGTAGGCAAAACAGTCATCTAAACTTCAGTCTCAGACAGATCCCTTGAACTACCTTCTTCTTGATGCTGTGGGTGAAAATATTTCATCAAGGAATCTTCTTGCTTTGCCTGTTCTTTTTCCCTGTCAGCCTTCCGTTTGCGATACTGTGCCCCTGACAATTTCTTTCTTTCTGCCATAATGTCACGTGAACTGAAAAATCAAAATTTTGTGTTTCTAGATATTTTTTACTATGATATGCATAATGCATTTAAATGCACTGACCAAACATTTAAATCCATGTAAAATAGATACTCCAAACATATGTAGGAAAACTGCCATACCATAACAGCACTAACTCCCAGGGCTCAAACAGCAAAAATCCTATCTATGAAAAATATTACAATAGGTGCTAGATACATCAATTCACCTTCTACTGGAAAACAGAACAAGTTGGATTGCTCTAGATCCCTACACAGAAAACAATAGCAAAATACTTCACCTTGGTCATGCATAACACAGACCCTTACCAAATGCAAAATAAGTAACTGCAAATTAGAACTCAAAAACTGAAATGGAAACCACAAGTAGCCAGACTCTGCATGTAGTGCAGTACTGTAGAAACTAACACATTTGACTCCTGAGGGAATTCTGCACAACTGTGCAATGCAAAATTCCCCTTTTACACAGAATTCTAAAATTCTGCACAGAATTTGCAACTGTGGATGGGCAATAGCATAGACTGGAAGTGGAAGGGTGTCGATGGTTGTAGTGTAATAGGCTACTGACCAGATGCCTAGGGTGCACACGCGGCCCGACTGATGTACCAGCATTGGCGCGAACCTCAGGGGTGTCCCCCTGAGATGACGTCACCAGCTCCAGATATTTAAGGTCTCAGTTTTCACTAACAAGATGAGTTAGCAAGGGATTGGTTTACCTAGCTTCCTCCTGGTCGCTGCGGATGGTATTCGCTCTCCGCAACCCTAGCTACTCTGCCTCCTCGGACTTCACAAGAAGTACCCACTCCTGGGGGGCCTTGCTCTCTCTTTTTCTTTTCAGGTCTCAGTCCGGAACCGGTACTCCTCGAGGGCCCACGTCCCGAACTTGCTCCTGAATACCACTTCTGCTAAGAAGACATCTCTGCTTACTAGAGATGTGAATCGAAACCGGAATCAGTTCGGATTCCGGTTCCGATTCACGTGTTTTTTTTTTTCATCAGGCCTGATCGCGGTTTTGTTTATCGGCTGCGCCCAAGCCGATAAACAAAAAACCCACCCCGACCCTTTAAAACTAATACCTTAGCTTTACCCATCCTCCCGACTCCCCAAAAAACCTTTTACAGGTACCTGGTGGTCCAGTGGGGGTCCCTGGAGCGATCTCCCGCTCCTGGGCCATTGGCTGCCACTAATCAAAATGGCGCCGATGGCCCTTTACCCTTAACATGTGACAGGGTATCCGTGCCATTGGCCGGACCCTGTCACATGGTAGGAGCACTGGATGGCCCGTGCCATCTTGTGCTCCTACCATGTGACAGGGGCTGACCAATGGTACCGGTAGCCCCTGTGACATAGTAAGGGCAAAGGCTATCGGCACCATTTTGATTACTGGCAGCCGATGGCCCGAGTGCAGGAGATCGCTCCCGGACCCCTGCTGGACCACCAGGGGCTTTTGGCAAGTCTTGGGGGACCCTCCTGACCCCCACAAGTCAAAGGTCCAGCGGGGGTCCGGGAGCGACCTCCTGCACTCGGACCGTCGGCTGCCAGTATTCAAAATGATGCCGATAGCCTTTGCCCTTACTATGTCACAGGGGCTACCGATGCCATTGGTCAGCCCCTGTCACATGGTAGGAGCACAAGATGGCCATCCAGTGCTCCTACCATGTGACAGGGTCCGGCCAATGGCACGGATACCCTGTCACATGGTAAGGGCAAAGGACCATTGGCACCATTTTGATTAGTGGCAGCCGACAGCCCAGGAGCGGGAGATCACTCTAGGGACCCCCACTGGACCACCAGGTACCTGTAAACATTTTTTGGGGGGTCGGGAGGGTGGAGGAAGCTAAGGGATTAGTTTTAAAGGGTTGGGGTGGGTTTAGGGGTTATTTTTGTGTGCCGTTTTTCCCGCCCTCCCCCAAAATGATAAGAGAACCCCCACAATCAATATCATGGGGTTTTCCTATCGTTTTGGGGGAGCCCCCGATTTCTGACGATTTTGAAAATATCGTCCGATATTTTCAATCATCCGAAGCCTGATTCACATCCCTACTGCTTACAACATCAGTGAGTTTCCACCTATCTCTCAGAGCTTTCCCTGGAACCAGGTACTCGCTCCTCAAGAGCTTAATGCATACCATCTCCTGGGCTGCCTTAAGAGACTATTGTGTGAGTGTTACATTCACAGGTGGTGTTGGCTAATCTGATCGCTTACACTCCAGTAACTCGATGACGTACACGAGCTTTCCACGTAATTTCTGTATCATTACTTGTTTGTACTATGTTTAGACAATGCTTATACACTGTAAGACCTGACTGGACTCTGTTTGTACACTGTATTCATTGTATTACCTGTCCGTACGCTGTTTGTACACTGTAATACCTATTCTATTCGCCTGTATATAGAATGGTTTAATGCGTTCAGTTAATAAGATTCTCGGTTATATTGTTCATTATCTGTAATAAGTTGTTAAACTGTAAACCGGAGTGAAGGCAGCTCGCTATACCTCGGTATATAAAAAATTCCAAATAAATAAATAAATAAATTACCATCAAGGACTTGTTCCAGAACGCTGCATATACTGCCTACTCACTTTCTTAGTTTCTCTACAGCTCAGCCACCCTGGGATCGCTGTTCCAGTACCTGAGGGACTACAGCCCAGCCGGGCGCTTCCAGCACACTACTGCCACCTCTGGTGGTTTACCATATTGTCTAATAAAAGAACTAGTGTGTGTCTGTCTCCTACACTAAGCCTGACCAGTGGTCCCTCTCGGGATTTTCCCCGAGGGCATGGTCATCTGCCACTGGTCCAAGGATCCACCCACAACTATTCTAAACAACAACAAATACATACTTGCCCGCCAAGGTAAATAGGTCATGGCCACATATAGCCTCCCACGCATTGCCATTCTTAATGACTGAACCTAGATGTATCACAGTGGGCCCCACACTTCTGTATAACTTTTGAGTAACTTTGTGCAGCCATGGAGCCCACATCTCTTAACAGATAGTTTGCCAGTGTAATCTGCTATCCTGCATCTCAGAGGCTTCTACTTGTTTGCATACATGGACTAATGTGTTACCTGGCTTTCCAGGTCACAGGGTGGCCTGTGTAGGCTGTACTTCACAGTCAAGGTGAAACAATGACCACTGCAATGCTGTTTGTCGGCCCTCTTAGGCACAGCTGTGTACCCTTTCCACCTCAGGAAGGACAGGTTGTCATGTCCAAGAAGACAGCATGTATTGTTCTGCCTGTTTAACATATGCACATCCAGCTAATGGGCCTCCTGGGCCACATAACTGTGTGGCTGCATGGTGCACAATTGTTAAGGATGCCCATGTGCATGGGCAAGTGGCAGGTACTAGGGGTGTGCATTCGTTTTGAACTTAAATGGAAAACGCAACTTATTTATTTTTTTTAACTTAAAAAAATGATGAGGCGTAAACGATCGGATTTCCAACTTATTCAACGTAGCTATGTTGAATACGTTGGAAATCGCGATTGTTGATCTAAATAAAAATTTAAACCCCTCACCCTCCTTAATCCCCCCCCCCCCAAGACTTACCAAAACTCCCCAAGCTGGCCAAAAGTTCCGTGAGGGTCCGGGAGCGGACGCGTGGGGAATCACGTGACGTCCGCGTCACTCTGACATGACGCCGACGTCACGTGGTCCATCGCGGTTCCGCTCCCGGACCCCTCGTTGGACCCAAACGGCACTTTTGGCCAGATTGGGGGGGGTCAGGAGGCCCCCCCAAGCTGGCCAAAAGTGCCTTTTGGGCCCAACGAGGGGTCCCGGAGCGAACCGGAGGGGAATCACGTGACGCCGCGTCACGCCGACGTCACGTGCTCCTTGCAAAGGAGTTCAGGAATGGCGTCCTGACCCCGCTGGACCACCAGGGAGTTTTGGTAAGTCTTGGGGGGGGGGGCGGGATTAAGGCAGGTGAGGGGTTTAAATTTTTATTTGCACATATGGACATAGACTCAACTTATGGAATTCTCCATATGTCCATATTGACCGCAAATGGGACCCCCTTTCGACTTATGGACTTATGAACTTAAACTTTTGGTCTGCACATCCCTAGCAGGTACTCTCACACTGTAGCCTAGAGTGCCAGGGGCTCTTGCCTATTTTTGGATGTCTAATATGCCCTTATGGAGGCCATCGCCTGCTGCGCGTGGCCTGCTGGCAGAAGGGAGCACCCTTATATGGTACAGTACATAAAGGCTATTTGTTATTCTGCCTGGTATCATGGTTGAGGAGCTAACCTGAGAGCTGTATGTGCAGAGGAAGTGTGTGGTAAGCAGAGCCTATGTACCCCCTGTACCCCTTGTTCCGCATGTAGTCAGATATTCCCTCTTGGTGTTGGCTGGCGATGTGGCCAGCAAGACAGTCGTCATAATGGCTGACAAGCACACAGATATGTGGCATTTAAGGAAGCTGGGTGGAATGGGCTCCTAAATATTGTGGGGGGACTCTGTGGAGATTGGGGTCCAGTCACAGTGCAGAGCCAACATCTTCCCAACTGTGCACCTCCCAGGTCAGCCTACCATTGTACTGCACAGTACGAGGGTGACCGTCCAGTACATCTAACATCCAAGTCCATCCACAAATGTGTCCACCATTGTGATAGTGGAAGACATTAGTTTGGCCCCCTGTCTGAACTCCTGTCATCGTCATTACTGCAACTAGCAAGCGTGGAACCAGCTGTTGGTGTACCTGTTATGTGCGTTAGGTAGTGGTTCGCCGCCGACAGCCATTCACCCGCAGGTGTCCTAAATTGATGAGGTCGACGTTGTCCACATGGTGTGTGCTGAGAGGCTGCTATCCTCTATCCAGACACTTAGCACACTTTTATAGTTGTCGCTCACCGATCATCTATTCAGCCTATAACACCACTCGTTTGCCGACATACACGAGTACCATAAATTTTTAAGAACCGGGAGTGGGCTGTACAACCATGCTCCTCTTGACCTGCATAGCCGTTTTACAGGACACCTTCATACATACATTTTGCCCTGCGCAGCCTTCTCTTGTGTTCTGCCACCTCCATGCGGTGGACACATGGTTAATGCAAGATCATGTAACGCCATACGCTCCAGGGACACATCCACATACGATTATATAAGTCCTTTTTTTGGATGTCAGTACCTGTGCTGGACGGTTGTGTGACCTTCAGTCATTCTAGGCGGCTTCCCCCTGGAAATAGGTTAGCCATCATACTGTGCAGTACTGCAACTATGATGGCGTTTGTATAGCCAACAAGCTTCCAATGGAGTCTGTATGGACAAGCATGAATGACTGTGTATAGGCTCACCGGAAGCATGCCGTAGGCGTCAAACTGCCTGGTCAGTGGTGCTTCCACATTACACAGCACATTGTCTGTCCTATTGAACCAACTGAAGTGGGTTACCCGGCACCAGCCACACCCTGATCTGTGGCTTGTCACACTGTGACTCCTTTGTGGGCGGTTGGCCAGCCCATCTGGCGAGAGGATCGGTGAACAGTCATGGCAGCCTCAGTGTCAACGTGCACACATCTCCATTTTTGTCTATATTCCATGGTGCAACATTCTGCCCTTTATACACATTTGAGGGGCAGGTAACACCACATTTATGTGGACACCATCACTGTCCATCCACCTGTCAGTCCACTTGTCACTGTAGACTCCTTAGTAACAGCCATCAATCACTCTATAGAGCATTGTACACATGGCATGCAACTTCCCTTTCATGCCCAGGCAGATCAGTTGTGCTGTTGGTTAAATGATTTGGGGCGTGTTGCTGGCAAGAGTCAGCGCATCACCTTTTGGCATGGAAAGGTGACATGTGGGTGTGGACTCCCATGTGGCTGCTCAGTGCTGACAGCACAGCTGATAGCTGATATCAAGTGACATGGTATGACAGCTGCATGTAAGCCCTCCATTAAATGGAGGCTGGGTGTCCCGACAGGGGTCACCTATATCATTCAGACTCTGAATGATATATGTGTGTGATTTTAACATATCCATGCATGGCCAGGTGGCTATTCTCTTGCTTCACATGTGCACTGTGGCTTTCAATTACTCCATCTGATTATGTATCCCATATCTGGCCTGAACCAGGTTTTCTGTAAACCTTTGCTGCAAGGTGTGAAGTTGACACCAAAGTTGACCTCTGGTGCTGTTCCGTTAATAGTACTACTTTCACAAAACAGTTAGTACTGTTAGTGGGGACATGATGGGCAAGGCGTAGGATACTGTACTTATATTCACATACCATATAAATGTACTATGTCACAATATGCACAGGAGCACCTCTGGATTGCCGAAAATAAATAGGATAAATGGTGTCTGCACCCTTTGAAGGCCTGACTGGCCAGTTTTGACAGCTCTGACAGGCTGTCCAGTGACCTCCACATCACTGGTGTAACATTCACAGGCAGAGCCAAATACATGATATGAGCAGCAAGTATTCTACGGTGGGAATCCATGAACATGTAGGTCTGACTACATGTACATGGATATGGATATTCCGCAGAGGGAGGCCAGTGAAGGGAGTGTGTGAAACGCAACCACCGAGTGATGAGAGCAGGCACTGTACATTTGACAGTACCAACTGTCACAGATGTTTCATGTCTGTACTATATGTGGGTATGAAGGCCGAGAAACAGTATTATTGGCCACATGACAGCACTGTTGGCTACGTACTGCCATAGTAGTGAGGGAGAGGTAACTGTCAATGCATCTCCTTCCTCCACAAATATTAAGTTTAGCAGCATATACTCTACACAACCATGTGCATGCAACACCATAGATGGCTGTCCTTTCAGCCAGCTGCAATGACACAAGATTTGTGTGGATGTAGGATGCTACTGTTATAAGGGGCCTTCAGAAAAGTCTGCAGCAGCAGAAGCTTTTTTTTCTCACGCACCCATTAATGAGGCATCAGGATGTTGTAGGGCTGGTATGTGTTCCCTGCTGTGTGTTGAGCCTGTGCAGCCTAGGCCCTCACACATACCACTTGCTGACTGAAGGGTTGTTAGTGTTGCTGAAAGCCACACATGATGATTATATTGAGGGTATGCAAATAAGGAACGAGTGAAGGTGCACATGAGTATGTATGCTTCATTAGGCATAATGGCCTTATATGAAGCACTTATATGCATATGACAATGGTGCCATTAAGGACAGAGAGAGATAAGGGCCATTACAGGTACAAATGTTTTCAATTGATACCAAATAGGTGAGAGCTGTGAGTGTGGTATGACTCATGAGGACATGAGTGTACAGTACTTCCATCTTTGGTGGGACTTCACTATGTAGCAAGGGTTTAATCACATGCACTGAATGAGTAACACACACAGAGCAGCTCAGCAGTGCCTACAGCCAGCCCTTATGCACCCTGTTATGGGCTATACCTTCAAATTTAGAGCACCACCCCCAAATAATTGTTGAGTGGACAAACTTAGCAAGTCATGCAAGTAGCAGACCCCAAAATAGGTCTGAACAGTAAATTATCCCTTAAGCCGTGTGTGCCCGAACTGCCCTGCTGGGGCAAGGATTTGTCCCATGCCTCCCTTAAAAGTGAGTCTGTATAAGGTGCTGGCGAAGCTGGCTGCCACTAACTGTGTTCTCCTGACGTCGTGCACGCACACATGGGGATCAGGTCTGAGATCAGGATCTATAGCCATAGGTATTCCATGCTGAAGAGCCACATTATGGAAAACACAGCAAAACAAGATTATCCTAGCAGCTTTGGGGGGAGCATACAGTAACACTCCCCCAGTCTTGTCCAAACATCGGAAGCGGCTTTTCATAAGGCCAAAGGTACTTTCGATGACTGAGCGTGTGGAACATAAGGCATCATTATAGCTCGTCTGTTGCACTGTGGCAGGCCAGAGTATAGGGGTCATAAGCCAGGGCCTGCATCCATACCCTGAGTCTTCTGTAGCAATGACATAGCCAAGCCAATACAAATAACAATGTTTGTGTCTGATGGGTGTATGTGACCAATACATGCTGTGGAACTAGATAGGATAAGCCAGCACATTCTTGTTTCTTTACACCTGACTCAGGGTGCTACATGTTTACTTTTGGATACAGGAGGTGTGCTGCTATTAAGATGTATAGCATGACAAGGCCTCCTAAACAGACACATTAATGTCAGCAGTGTGTTTGTGGCAGCTAGGTAACGTCACAATCTTTAAAGATTCAATACCTATGTTAACTTAAGCTCGTATGCATCAATTACTCGAGTCACTGTTCACGGACATATCTGCTCAACCTGACATTTTATGTAGGTACCCATTCCCAATAACATACATGGGGTAATCTGGCTGCCTCTGAATGTGCACAGCTGAATGTTAGTGATCCAAAGGTGTGAGAACTATCATGAACTTCATGACCTCAGGTACACCTCTAGAAGTGACCTGACATTACATCACAGTTGTATATTCACCTTTGACAATGCCATTAACCCTTGCTATAGTTGATACATGGAGGTTGTCCACTAGTGAAGTGAAGTAAGCAATTCATGCAACATACAGGCCCATCATATTATCCATTCTGTGGCTGGTGTGAACCTGGATGTTGGCAGCCCATAGCAACAGGTTGGGTGCAACAGCCATTCCACCACTAAAGGTTACAGTATGAAGCATTGAGGCCTGGTGTGATGGGAATGCATCCCATTTCTGTGCCATTACAGAAATATACATAACAGAGATGGAACATATCTGGAAAAGTTTCTCTTACCTACAAGCCAACCATCACCGTACAAGCCGGCCTCGAATTTGCGAAACAGAGATGATTGCCTGAGTATAAAGGAATCATGCACTGATCCCGGGAACCTGGACATCACTGAGAGGATCCGCATTCCTGCATTACAGACCACTTGCATGTTGAGGGAGTGGAACTGCTTTCTGTTGTGGTAGGTCTCCTCCCTCCGACAGGGTGGAATGATGGCCACATGAGTGCAATCAATAGCTCCAATGATATTAGGAAAGTGGGCAGAAGCATAGAAATCACGCTTCAAGTCCATCAAGTCCTGCCTGTTGCGAGGAAAGTGTATGTATCGAGGCATGCGGTCTATAACTGCTTCAATGACCTCGTCCAGACATCGTGAAAAGGTGCTTTGGGACATACCACCCACAACAGCTACTGTGGATTGGAAGGAGCTGCTTGCTGTGAAACGCAGGGCGGCCAAGAGTTTGGTGAGGTCGGGGACAGCACGACCCTTTCTGGTTCGAGGGTCAAGACCACCTCGTGTGTCTTCATATAAATCCAGGATAGCACGAGATAGCACGAGATAGTGTTGCTGCAAGCCACACATGATGATACCTGGTGATCAGATTGTCCTCTGGCATACCCAGCATTGAAGTTTGTAGAAGATAGATCCGCTGCCTGTACCTGCGGCAACGTCGACCCATATCCTGGCTTCTCTGGCGGGCCTGTTCAGCCATGACGTGAGCTTGCCAAGTACACTTGGGAATGTATAGATTTTGTTGGGAACATTGACCTATTAAGATCAAGCCTTTTTATTGGTCTAGAATGGCTTGGTAGGTGTGTGGGGGATTGGTTAAAACAATTTCCCTCACTGCGATAATATCACAGGGTATGCTACGCGCAGCGAAACTGCCTATCGCTTTTGAAAAAGGTATAGTTATTGGCCATGTTAGAAGCCGCAATAAGGGGTAGATTTTCAAAGGGGTACGTGCGTAAGATACGAGCGTACCCCCCGAAAACCTACCCCAAACCCCCCCTGCGCGCGCCGAGCCTATTTTGCAGAGGCTCAGTGGCGCGCGCAAGCCCCGGGACGCGTGTAAGTCCCGGGGCTTGCAAAAAGGGGCGGTCGGGGGCATGGCCAGAAGGCGCGGCTAGGGATCGGGGACATGTCCGGGGGTGTGTGGGCAGTCGGGGGACGTGGCTGAGTTCCCCGACACAGTGGCCTGTGTCGGGGCCTGCCGCGCCGGCACACGTAAGTTACTACTGCCCGGAGGCAGTAGTAACTTCTCCGATAAAGGAAGGGGGGGGTCTAGATAGGGCTGGGGGGTGGGTTAGGTAGGGGAAGGGAAGGTAAGGTGCGGGGGGGTAGAAAGAAAGTTCCCTCCGAGGCCGCTCCGATTTCAGAGCGGCCTCGGAGGGAACGGGCAGCGCGCGTAGGGCTCGGCGCGCGCAAGTTGCACAAATGTGCACCCCCTTGCGTGCGCCAACCCTGGATTTTATAGGCTACGCGCGTATCTTATAAAATCCAGCGTACTTTTGTTCACGCCTGTTGCGCGTACAAAAGTACGCGCGCGCATATGTTTTTAAAATCTACCTCTAAGAGCACAGCCCTTTCGCGGTTTGCGGTAAATTATCCCTATTTTACATTTGTCCCACCCCAACTCTGCCCCTGAATACTTAATTTAAAATTTGCATTCGCATACCGTGATAAGCCCTTTTACCGCAGCATGCGATCTTATCACATGCGATACGGCCATATCGCGTGCGATAAGTCCTTAGAAAATAAGGCCCATAGTCTGAACAGACCTTCTCTGTCACAGTGAACCTTCTAACAGAATTTGGTAAGGTGTCTGGATCTGAAATAAACAGCAAAAAATCAGAAGATCTTGATTCAACAGGAGAGGTAGAACTAAACTTGAGGGAAAATTTTCTGTTTATATTTACAGAATGGCACAAAAACGTATTCCTCTAGCTACCTGACATGTTTATATCACACCAGTGAGAGAAGACTGCTGATATCTGAATGTATTATTCAGTGAATCCCTTTCTTGGGGTGGAATCCATGTGTTTATACCTTTATACGTAGGCCGTAAACATTTTTTCCAGAAATATTGTGTTTCTCTGATATTCTGTAGTTTATGACAATACAAAAATCAATTAAATTCAAAGATTTTTAAATAAGTTAAATCTTTCAATGTGACCCGCACAATACAATAAAAAGCAAAATAAATAATCCCATGTGTTTGTTTAGAGTTTCAGTTAGTCATCATACCTTTGCCTTTGAAGAATGAATCAGCTTTCTAAACAATCAACTGCACAATGAGATCTCGATAGGCGGCATAGTCTACTTCACTCTTCTCGGTTAAGGAATCCTTTTCTCAGGTTTACATGGATGACCCACCCCCGCCCCCATCTAATACTGTACTCTCGCTGGACACTGTCCCACTTAGATGATTTGTATTTTTGTCTTCATGAAATGTATGAATACCTTTGCTTTCTGACTATAGATTAAAACATTTTTGGAAACTGGATTTTCACCAAATTTAAGGTTCCCAGTAATTGCACTAGAGTATAAGAGTCTAGCTTTTATATATTCACAATTAATCCTGCATCTCCATCTGGCTGTACCCTCTCTGATCTCACAGGATAAATTATGAATTAAAAGCTTATAGCCTTTCTAATGCAAAAGATAAGCCCTTAGATAAGTTTTTGGTTGGTGTCTTATCTGTATGTTTGAAGCTTGTGGTTAAATTATAAATTAAGAGCTCAGAACTCTTGATTATGGACTTAAGCTTAATTATTAATGAGAAATATGCCTCTCATAGTTTGGCAGTTTTCTTATTTCTTTTTTTATTCCTCAAATATTGTTTATTGGAGCAAGCAACAACAAAATGTCAATGGATCTAATATAATGCCAACAATAAAGCATGCAAACATCTTCCAAACACAGAATCAAGGGAATGTTTGAACCTTGACTCTGGGAAAATGTTATGCTTTTAAGGGTGACCAATCTAAAAAAGTAAGCAGGTGCTCAAATTTTGAGTCAGATTGTTCAGGAAAATGATGGAATGTGATAATAGAGATCTGATGCTCTTTTGGCTAAAAGAAAAAGACTCATGTTGTTATAATATTGTCCACTGAAAAGTATGTGCTAGAAGTGAAATAGATTTTTAGTTTTAGATTGAGGAACCTATTGAGCTCAGGATCTTATTTCTGAAATTAATGGGGCAATTTTGAAAGTGACCACAGCGGCTGTAAAGTAACTGTGAATCTACAATCTTATTTGAAAATGTGGAAATTTGGAGCCCATGGGCACCAAAATACAGGTGTAAAGGCCAACTGGGACAATACCCATGTAGAATTCAAAAGCTCTCTATGCATATTTCCACTTCTTCTTCCCTGCCCTAATCCTAGAGTCTCCCCATTCTATTGTGGACAAATGTGCGCTCATGGTGAATCAATGCACAGACTTTAGCCTGCCTTCAAGGAGGGTCAATCTTAAAATTGGCAAATTTAACCATGTTAATCACTATTAGCATAGCAAGATGTCATTGAAACTTGTCCACCCCATGTGTTAAACACATTCTAATCAATCCCTGACATCTATATTCTCGGCCACAAATCTGTATCCAGATTTATACCGCTAACAGAAAACTGCCATTATGACTTGCGACAGAATTGTGATTAATTCATGTAACCTTTGCACATATTGTTTTGCCATCTTCTATGGGTCCTTGTACCAATAAAGCAATGAAAGCTGCAGCATGAAAAATAGATTGGTCCAAAATTAAGCTCAATCAATTCATTTAATGAAGATAAAGCACACTGCTCTTCACTCTCAGCCCCACTGTTTGGTAAGCTACAGAACATGCAGGGCCTCTGCTTTTTACCATGCTGACCTATATTTGATATGGATAATAAAATAAGTATTTATTATTAAAGTTAGGGAGAGAGTTAGAGGATTCTCCATTCCAAGTGCTACACTTGTCAGAATGATAGAACTCGTAGAATCCATCACCCCCCTTCCCTCAAAAGAAGTCATTGGTTATTTCCTGCAGTGATTTCCTTGGGAATGAATGTCTGGTAGATAGCACCCTTGAGCAAATTGTCACATTGAGATCATAAACTGGGACACAGAGTGATACTGATCCTAAGGTTCAAGAGTCAAGATGTTCTTTTTCGAACACAGAAACATGAAATTGATGCATTAGCATAATACGATCTATATGTGAGGCCTACCATGTCCATACCAGTAGTGATGGAAAAGTATTATGGGGTCTAGAACTCATTTCCATGGTCCATCCCCAATGGGAGGGATCTACCTAATAATATATGATGGTAACTTTCAAAAGGGCATGCAGGCGCACATTTTGTGCATGCCCAGGGATGAGGTGATTTTATAACGTACATGCACATACATGCTCATACATTATAAAATAGCCTTGGCATGTGTATGTGTGTGCCTAATTTTGCAAATAAGTGTGCCCCAATGTGCAAATTGGTTCCAGTTGCATAAGTCATGGAATTTTATAACCAGTGTGTGTCCATGCCAAGACAGGTTCCACTAGTTCGTCCAACACTTCACCCAGTATAGAGCTAGGTCCTCCAAATCTCTGTGTTTTAATAGTTTTCTCTACCCCCAGTTACCCCCAAATCTTTCAAACCCCTCAGGAATGGCTTTTTGTGGGGTTTTTACCCTTACACCTCCTCCATAGGAGAAGTAAAGTTACGTGGTGCTAGATCTGGGTGCATGCCCGGATACGTAAGTATTGCACACACGTCTTTTTGCACCACCCCAGAATGCTCATTCCCCACCCACACCATGCCCCTTTTTGATTCTGTAAGAGATGTGCACACAGTGGGAGATACGCACGCAAGTAGGCGACTTTTAAAATATGGTGGGCATGTGTAAGTCCTACATGCATGCTCATTTCCCAATTTTGGTATGCATCAGGCTTTCAAAATTCACCTTTATGTGTTTAACCAAAGTCACTAGGGGGAGAGAAAAAAGTGTGTTGCCGGCCTGCTTTCTCAGGAGAGCTAAAAAAGAAGGAGAAATTGTCTTCCTGTTCCTGCTTGGAGAACCAGAATATATTTGATGTGTCTAGTAAGGATATACATTCAGAAGATCCAAATGTGAAATTTGATCTGAATGAATAGTTTTTCAGCTTGGGTAGAGTCATCTGGTTTGAATGGAAGTGGACCCTGAAATCCTTAATCCTTTTCAGCTCATTCGGGCTCATTGAAATATACAGAGGCAGAAAAACTGAATAGCCCAAAGCCAGTTGGGTATAGGACAAGAAAAGAGCTGTTATGAACCCTCCTGTAGCGGTGCTACGGGAGGCTCCTTACCTCTACCTGGAGGCCGCTCCAAAGCCGGGGTCTCGCCTACAAACTATCCAGGATTTGCTCCAGGGCCTGGGAGGCCTCAGTGTTCTTGGGGCCTGCTTGAGGCTTGCTTGTGTCTGCATGGACTTCCTGGTTTGGGCCACCCCCTTCTCCTAGGGGCCAGCCCACAGCATTCCTCCTTAGTTATAGGGCCAGCTAGGTGTGGGCCTTCCAAACTCCTCCCAGGGAGTCGCCTGTCTGCAGCCCTATAAAAGAACAACTTTCAGTCAGCCTTGCCTTGGAGTTACTTTGTTTCTGGAGGCTCCTGCTGTCCAGCGCTCCGACAGGCCCTTGTCTTCTTCGTGGAGCTCCTCGTCTCGTCTGTATCTAGAACCATGTCTTCATTGCCTGAGGTTCCCGTCCAGGTGTCCTGGAGTCTGGCCTTCCCGATGTCTGTTCCTGCAATGTTCCAGCTCTCCTTGTCCTCCAAGTGACCTCCATGAGGGTAAATCCATTCCGTCTGGTTCCTGTTCCGGTCACTGGAGCCTCTGCCAGCTGGATTCCTTTCCTGCACTCGTCCTGCTCTCCGCGTGGTCCGTGACCAGTCTCCTTAGGCTGTGTAGGGCACGCAGTGGGACAGGGTGGTCCGCTACCAGCCCATTGGGTCCGCCTGTGAAGGTGGGCTGTGTAGGGCACCCTGAGAGACAGTGCCAATGTCTTCCTTCCCAGCTTCTCATCTCGTCTGGACTTCAAGTTCCACACCTCTGATGCTGTTGCATCAGCCCTGATGTCATGTCTTCGCTTCAACCCTCATCTGTGATGCCGTCGCATCAACCTTGGTGTCATGTCTTCGTGTCAAGGCCTCCGTCTGCCCTCATCCTCAGGCCGGCCTGCTGCTCCATGCTGATTCAAGCGGCAGGTCCGAAAGGGCTCGGAACAGTCGGAGGGCCATTTCCCTACCAACATCATCTGTTGTTGGCTCTGAGAGCTTGCAGGCCTGGCAGAGGGTAAGACCGTGTTCTGCTGTGCTGGGACACATCACCAAACCTCGGTTCGGTCCTGGATCTGTCTGGGGTCGGGCTGAGGCCCAAGGGCACACTAAACACCCGCTATGTAACAAGAGCAGTACCAATCATGTTTCAACACTTTTTCAACCAGCCTATCCCAGCTGGCTGAATGGTTTGATTTTACTGTGCGGTTTTTGTACATGCATGTGAGGGTACATTTGTGCATATTTTATAATCTACATATATCATATATGAACTGTTTATAAAATACGGGATAGATTTTCACGAGTCCAAATACAGGGGGGATGTATGAAACTGTTTGAGAGTTATCTTCCCTGTTCTTAGTATAGATATGGGCTGATGTAATAAAACACATGCTAAAACTGGAATTACATTTTAACGTGAGTTTTGGTTAGCACTGCCAGTACAAAATGAGGTCCCTCTGGGATATAGGAAGCTAATGGCATGCAAATGCCTCATGAACAATAAAAGTGTACTAGAAGTAAAAAGCATATTTTTTTTTTACTCAGAGGCTATTTGCATACCCATAGAGCTGCAAATCCACACTAGAGCAGCCGGGTGAGTTATCCCTCCCTTCCTTCCAGAGCAGAGAGGGCCAAGTAAATCCAAAGAGCAGAGCAGGGCAGAGTGGCCAGGTTGGGCTGGGCTCAGGTATGGTTGGGTCTGGAAAGCAAGGTGAGTCCTCCCTATCTTCCCAAACACCCACTTTCACTTTTTAAAAATGTTGGCCCTCTCAGAACACCCCCCTACTAATTTTCACTGCCTTAGCCATCCCAAGGCAGCCCCAGCCAGAGAGACAGAGGATTGGTCCCTCTACTGTCAGTTGTCAATGAAAGGACCAATTCCCTTTCAGAAGGGTTTTATTTCAGAATTCTGAAAGGGGATTGGACCATTCAATGACAGTTGAAAGTGGAGGGACCAATCTGCTGTCAGTGAGCAAGCAGCCCTGACAGTGGATTGCCTTGGGGAGGGTGGGTTTTGGATGGTTCTGGCAGTGAAAATGGGTAGGAGGCATTCTAGAGGGGCCAAATGTTTTTTTTTAAAGTGAGAGTGGGGATTTTGGAAGAGAGGGAGGACTTACCTTGCCGGGCAGACCAGACCCAAACCAAGCTCGGCTTAACTCCACCCAAGCCCACTCAATCCATCCCGTTCTTGTTCCCTGCCCTCCTGTCTAACCAGGAATTCAATTTCCCATGGTAAAAGGAGGTGGTCTAGGCATCCTCCCTACTAGCAAACCTCCTTGCATTGCAGGGTAATAGCTAATAAATTAAGACCTATTACTCAGCAATTTGCATCAGATGCACTGTGCTTGTAGTGGGTTTTATAGTGCAAGTGTTTTTGGTGCTGAAGAATATATTACATAACTGGGCTAGATTAGCACCGAAAAACCCACACTAAAACCAGAGTAAGAACCCATAGTAGACTCAGTGTGGCTTATTCCATTGGCCCTATAGTCATCAAGCATATATTGGATATTCATACCATTCTTCCTCCTTCCATACCCTTATGTCTTAGGTACTTTCTGCCACTTGGGTAGGTGCCATATTCTTCACTTTGTGATTTCAGGTCTCTATGCCACTGTGCTTGCTGTCATACCCTCACTCCATGCTTGGGGTCCTCATGCCACTGTTAATGTCCTTTGCCACTCTGTTGGCATCTTGGTGTGTTCATTCCCCTGGTTGTGCAGTTTTGCACCTCTTTTGGTGTTTTGGGGTATTCATCCCACTATTTGTGCTACTTTGCCCCTCCCACCACACACAAACACACACACACACATGCACACACACATACATACACAAACAGACCTATCTTCTAGAAATCCATGAAGGTGCATCAAGTTTATCAGGACTTCTGCAGAAAGGTGTATCCCTTTCCCATAAGAGAAGACCTTGAAAAAGGGGCACATATACAACTTCTGTGAGAATTGATGCTTCCATTTAAAGGTGCAATATGACTAAACAATGTGGGGTAGATTTTAAAAGAAGCATGCGTGGCCTACATGTGCACACGCTACCCGGCACGCATATATGTACGTCCAATTTTATATACTCGGGGGTCAGCGCGTACAAGGGAGTGCACAATTGTGCACCTTGAGCGCACTGAGCCACGCTGCCTTTCCCCATTCCCTCCCCCATAACCTGACCTTCCCACCACTTCCCCTAACCTTCCCCCCCAGCCCTACTCTAATCCCCCCTAAATTTGTATTTTACCTTTTGCGCGTGCCAGCAAGCTGCCGGCACGCAATCCTCTGACGAAGCGGCAATGGCTGCTCTGTCAGAGGTCTCTGGCCCCGCCCCTTCCCCGCCCCCAGAACACCCCTTTTGTAAAGCCCCGGGACTTACATGCGTCCCGTGGCTTTACGCGCGTCGCTGGGCCTTTTTAAAATAGGCCCGGCGCTACCTTTGCCCTGTCATATGAAAGGGCAAAGGTAGCGCCGGCGCCATTTCTATTAACGCAGCCGTGGCACGAGAGTGGAAGATCACACCGGGACCCCCCCCCACTGGACCCCAGGTAATTTAAAACATTTTGGGGGGGGGTTTAGGGTTGTTTTAGTGTGCCGGTTTTCCCGCCCTCCCCCTTCCTCTCCCCCCTCCCCTGATTTACGATTTTTGACGAGAAATCAGGGGGAATTCCTATTGTATCGCACCTCTAACGATTTTTTACGGTTTAAAATATATCGGACGATATTTTAAATCGTCAAAAAATGATTCACATCCCTAATAAATACCTACATATGAGAAGGGCCTTATAGCTAGTCCCCCCCCCCCCCCTCTCTCTCTCTCTCACACCTTAGCACATTTTGATAAATGAGGGGGGGCTTCATTTTCTAAAGTATCACAGGCCTGCGATACTTTAGAAGATGAGGGGCGGGGGGCCGAAACGGGGGACGGACCTGCGCTAGCCGGCAGCGATCGCACCATCGCGGTGCGATCGCTGCCGGTTTCGCACCCAATAGTGCCACCATAGGAGGTGTAGCTATTGGGAGCGAAATAGGCAGTGAAAAGGCACCTACCTTTTCGCTGTCCGCGGCGTCGGTGCAGAGTCGGCCCCGGTGATGCCCCAACTCCTCCTCTTCCGTGGCCGACTCCGCCCCCATCCTGGTATCGCAGCGATAAGGGACTTTTCGCGTGTGAAAGGTCCCTTATCGCGTGTGAGTGGCTTGGAAAATGAGGCCCAGAGTCAGTATGTAGTAGTGCACACAAAAAAATTAAAAAGTATCAATTCAGAGTTGTGCCTGCTCTTTCTCTCTCCTCTGTCACAACAGATCTGGCAGATACACAGCTGCTAGTAGGGATGGGCATTCGTTTCGTTCGTTTAATTCGTTTCATACGTTTCCCATTACATGTCAATTAGATGTGCATTTGTTTCATATGTTTCATATTACATGCTTGTATAGGAAACGTATGAAACGGATTAAATGAATGCACATCCCTAGCTGCTAGTAGCATATTCTGCCCAAATTTCAGTTTCTTATGGCTTGACATGCCTGTCTTTCCTGACATTTTAGATTTGAAAAAAATCCTTCTTTATTTTTATTGTGGGATTTACTATTGATTGTAAAATCCTCAACAAAATGTGGGCTTTCCTCAGCCTATATCTTTGCCTGATATTATGGAATTTTATCAGTGCCTGCATACTGAGATTTAATTTGAATGAGGTGAATAGACCTCAGTCAATAGACATTATTTGTCTGGGGTCTTTTGGGCTAAAAATACATATATTTTCTACTATTATTTGATCTGCCATGTATCATCCAAAACAACTATATAACATTGTAAATAAATTAGTAAATCAACCTTAGGTAACTTTTCCTGAGCATTATAATCTTTCCTCAAATTATTTTGCTTTTTTTTCTCAGAAAAAGTGGAGAATATTTGTAATTTGTTTCCCACTAATAATATAAAGGTTGTTCCTAGCTTTTCTGCTGCTTTGCAATTTTCTTCATTTAATTTCATTAATAGTGTGGGTGTTGGTTTTCTTTTAAAGATCCTTCATATTACTATGGCAGTTTCAGATCCTTTTCCAAATCAAATTATCGATTTGGAAAAGGATTATTGATTTGATTCAGATCCTTTTCCAAATCAAATTATTATCGGAACCATCATTTTCTCTTTTTGAGCCTATTTCCCATATTATTAATAACTCATTATCTAATAGTTGTTTTCCTAAATTATTAAAGATTGCAAGAACCAACTGTAAAAAAGATTCTTTAGACCTGAGTATTTTTGACCAATTATAGACCAATCTCTAATTTACCAATGATCTTGAAAATTATTGAGAAAGTAGTTTTCAATTAATTTAATAATGTTGTTGTTAAGGCAAATGTATTACATCCTATCAATCCAGTTTCTGTGCTAATCAGAGCATGGAATCTGCTTTCTTTTCATTAATGAATGATATTAGACTTCAGTGAAGACAATAGGAATCGGATGGTCAAAAGAAGCCCTTTATTACAATGCCCGACTCTGGCCGAGTTTCGCTCATAGAGCTGCCTCAGGGGCAACTAGAAATGAATAAATATGTAAATATAAAAATTTGAAAC
This sequence comes from Rhinatrema bivittatum, assembly GCF_901001135.1. NCBI lineage: Eukaryota > Metazoa > Chordata > Amphibia > Gymnophiona > Rhinatrematidae > Rhinatrema > Rhinatrema bivittatum. The sequence continues at coordinate 75,030 of NW_021820758.1, read as the reverse complement.
AACACAATTAAATAATTAAAAACAATAGAAACATAAAATACATGTATAGGTGTATATACTCAAATCATAAAATAAAATACATGTATAAGTGTTCAAACTAGAATTGAATCAATGTATATGTAAAAATCACAATTAAATAAAAATCATAAAGTCATAAATTACATGTATAAATGTGCAAAATCAGAACACAAAATAATAAAATACATGTATGGCTGTGCAAACTCATGGATTACAAATAAATCAAACTTTGAAATGTATTTAAACATCAAATTGGTGTAGACAGAGAAATATTATTAAATGAAACTAGAGAGGCTGACTTTTCATGATTAATAACATTAATAAAATTAAAAAAAGTTTTTTTTGGGTTTTTTCATCATTAATAACATTGACTCCACCATAGTTTCTGATTTTCAATTATAATCATGAAAAGTCCCTTCCCCTACCTAACCTACCCCCCCCCCCCCCCCCCCCCCCCGGCCCTATCTAAACCCCCCTCTACCATTGTCGGAAGATTTATGCCTGCCAGAGGCAGGTGTAAATCTGCGCACGCCAGCGGGCTGCTGGCGTGCCATCACCCGACCTGGGGGCTGGTCCGGAGGCCTCGACCATGGCCCCGGGCCGGTGTCACGCACCCGACACGCCTCCCGCCCCACTCCGAAATTCGCGCTGCCCACCCGACACGCTCCCGACACGCCCCCTTTGCAAAGCCCCGGGACTTACACGCGTCCCGGGGCTTGCACGTGCCGCCGAGCCTATGCAAAATAGGTTCGGCATGCGCAGGGGCCTTTAAGAGGGTTATGCGCATAACTTATACGTGTAACCCTTTTAAAATCCGGCCCATATTTTCTGCCTTAGAATTTTACAATATAGGGTAAATTTTAAAAAGGGTGCATGGGCATTCACATGGACACACTGATTTTATAACTTGCGCGCGTCACTGTGCACGTTATAAAATCCGATACCCATATGCACATGTGCGTCCAATTTTATATCGGTGCACACAAGTGCAGGAGGGTGTCGACTAGCATGTGCAAGGGGGAGGATTTTAGTTAGAATTGCACGGCAACGCAATCGGGTCTACCCAGTTCCCTGTCAGTCCACTCCAATAAAGGAGCGGCCTGGGTGGGAAGTTCCTTAACCCCCTAGCTAACCTTACTCCATTTTCCTCTCTCCACCCTGACCCCTAAACCCTAGCCTATTTTTTTTTTTAATTTGTGAACTTACCTGTTCTCCCAAGCAACAGTAAGTTCTGTGCACTGGTGGGCTGCTGGCATCTGCTGTCCCATCCCACTGATGCCCTGTGCAGACTCTACCCCAGTCCTCCCCTGCCCATCTATTTTGGAAATCTGGCTCTTCCGCACATACTGGGAGATGCACACTTGGCTGAACTGCTTAGAAAATGCACGCAGTGCGCACACAGCCCAGCCATACGCATATCTCCCAGTAATGGCGTGCACCAGAGTTTAAAAATTAGCCCGTACATTTACAGGGGAAATTCAACCAATAGCAAGCACCAATTTGTAACACTCCAGGCTGTAACAAAAGAAATCTTTTCCTTTTAACCTGAGTCAATCTAAAAATCAGCTTAATTTCTATCATCTTATTTCCAAGGTTCTTACTTTCTCCTCATATTTATATATAGTCATCAGCCATTTTTGGATAGCTCAGATCGAAAAACTCTTATCCATAAGAACATAAGAAATTGCCATGCTGGGTCAGACCAAGGGTCCATCAAGCCCAGCATCCTGTTTCCAACAGTGGCCAATCCAGGCCATAAAAACCTGGCAAGTACCCAAAAACTAAGTCTATTCCATGTTACCATTGCTAATGGCAGTGGCTATTCCCTAAGTGAACTTAATAGCAGGTAATGGACTTCTCCTCCAAGAACTTATCCAATCCTTTTTTAAACACAGCTATACTAACTGCACTAACCACATCCTCTGGCAACAAATTCCAGAGTTTAATTGTGCGTTGAGTAAAAAAGAACTTTCTCCGATTAGTTTTAAATGTGCCCCATGCTAACTTGATGGAGTGCCCCCTAGTCTTTCTACTATCCGAAAGAGTAAATAACCGATTCACATCTACCCGTTCTAGACCTCTCATAATTTTAAACATCTCTATCATATCCCCCCTCAGCCGTCTCATCTCCAAGCTGAAAAGTCCTAACCTCTTTAGTCTTTCCTCATAGGGGAGCTGTTCCATTCCCTTTATCATTTTGGTAGCCATTCTCTGTACCTTCTCCATTGCAATTATATCTTTTTTGAGATGCGGCGACCAGAATTGTACACAGTATTCAAGGTTCGGTCTCACCATGGAGCGATACAGAGGCATTATGACATTTTCCGTTTTATTCACCATTATTTTGAAACTAGATTCTGGAATGGCAGAAATGTTTGAGCATTATTCCTGCCTCATGGATATCATGCAGATCTTGGATGAAGAAAGATCTGGGGAGCCTAGAGGCTGCTTTTTTGAAAGTCAGGTGGGGGGTATAAAGATTGTATCAATGCAGCAGAGCTATGGACTAGCTCATATTTGAGGAATAGTATGTGCCATGGTGGGTAGGTAGTTTATGGGGAGGGTGGTAGTTGGTGCCAGGGAGGTCTACCTGCTCCTTTGAGCATCATGGAGGTGTTAACCAAAAGCATCAGTAGACATGTTAACTTACCAATGTTCTTACTACTTGCTATAACTGCTGTAAATAAGCTAATAGTTTATACATATGAGTTTATATATATGTGTTTAATTGTTTAATAAGTTATCAATATAATCCACCATGTTAAGCAACCTTTTTTGTAAATACTGATACGTTCCTTGTACCTTTCTCAACTGCTGTCTTTCCTCCTTTACCTCTCTCCCCCCCTCCCCCCCCTTTTTCGCTCCTGCTCCATTCCCCCACTCCCTGTTTTTTGTAATTTCCTCCTTCTCAAGTTTATTGTAAACCGGCGTGATGTGCTTGCACGAACACCGGTATATTAAAAGCTGTTAAATAAATAAATAAAAAATTAATAACATCTCTTGAGTTGCAGTTAACTTTGTAAGGCTTACTGTATATCTTAAAAGTTTATAGCTTTGATCTCACATGTCATTTAGAAATTTCACAAAAAATGAAGGAGGTCTCTCCAGCTTTCCTTTGAGTCTTCCAAAGGGAATTTTGAGGCTTTTCTCTTTAATAAAGATTTGTTGTTCATGGGTTTTAAGATACATATGCTCATTACGCCTGCGGATGAAAGACTAAAGGAGAAAATATGTTGCTTGACTTCATCAGTTAATTTCTTGGTGGAATATTTCTATTAAAAATCCCTTGAAAATACACTATAATCCTGAAGGGGAACAAGCAACTTTTTGTGATGCTGAATAATTTGAGGACTTTCTGAAGGGTAAAATTACTTTATCTCTTTTAGGAACTATGCCAGTGCTTACCCCCTGACATCACTTCTTACCTGGGTAATTGTGAATTGTGAACTATTGACCAAGAGTTTGTGGCTATTTCTACCTTATCTTTTTTAAATAATGTCATTTTCTTTTTCTCTTTTTCTGTACAGTCCTCCCTCCTCTCTGTTCCAGTTTGAAGACTTAAACCAATTAATTGCATTGTTTTTCTTTTATTTGGTGTAACTATAGAGTAGCACTTCAGTGCATTAGGTTATTTCCCTTGAAATATGCAAATATATATTTTTCTGTTTTTTAATATAATAGTAAGTAGGGTTTATTTTAAAGTTTGTGAAGAGTTTCTTGTGTAAAACATAAGTTTGTTTTCGAAACTGGTAGCATATTTAGCAATTTGCAGGCTCAATAATAATTCATTACACCGTCTTTCCTATAATTTACATTTACATGTTCTTGTTCTCCAAAGAACAAAGTGCAAGCATATGCTTATTTTTGATGATGTTCCATATGCAATTAAATTAATTTTTAAAACTTTTATGAGAATATTATGCAAAATAGCAACATCTTTTTCTGATATACCCACTGTGAAGATATGAAAGCTATTCTCACTGAATGCATTGACATACAGAGCTGCCAAGCTCTCCAAATTAACTATAACTCTAGATAACTTTCATTTATCCTTGATATGGTGCACTGACATTTACATTTTATGATAAGAACTATATACATATCATGCTTTTGGTAGCTATGCTAAGGAATTTAAGCTTCTATGCTTTCAATGAAGGCAATTTTTTTATCAACTCTATTAATTACTCATAAATGTTTACGTCATTTCAATTTGTTTAATAAATTACTGTAGTTTTACTAATAACTAGCTTTACCCGGCCACGCATTGCAGTGGCAGAGCCAGGTTAAGTGGAAAAGAAAGAAAAGAGAATGCCCCCCCCCCCCGAACATGGACGCAATAACATCCTCACCCCCCCCCCCTGCAGGCCCACCGATACCTGTCAAAAATGGTAGTCGGTGGAGCGGGCGTTCGTTCCGGCATGGAAGTACAGGCGCCGGGCCCTTGGCAGCCAGCACTGAAACTGTCCATGACGGCTGTTAGAACTTACTCTGTCAGTGGGACGGAGCAATGGGAGTGGTCATCTCGCTCAGATAGTAAGGGCAAAGGTGCGCTGGTTGCCAGTCCAGAAAATGGCGTCAACGGGCCCTCGGCCTTACTATGTCACATGGGCTACTGCCGCAATTGGCGTTCCCGAGTGTCCTAGTAAGGGACAGAGCCATCGGCGCCATTTTGATTGCTGGTAGCCGACAGCCGTAGTGTATGCGATGTGTCACGGAGCGGTGTTCTTGAATTGGTACAAGAGGGGGTTAGTGGGACCCTCATCTGTCTGAGGACATGGTGCCCCCAGCAGTTTAACTGATGGTATTTCGGTGAAAAGCCTTACCAACACGATGAAATAAAATCTCTTTTTTCATGAAAATGCAGCAGAATATACCGTCTGTGACTGAGAGTCCTCATTGGCTGATGGTTCTACTAATTGGTCTTGGGGAACCTTTGTGCTTACAGTTGTGTTTCCCTGTTGGCCCCTCAGTTGCCAGAGTCTCTGTGTTTGGGGCATAGATGAAGGAACAGTGTCAAGTATGGGCAATCGCCCTAGGGGAAGCAGGTGAATCTGGTGTAATGTATTTTCAGGGCCTTGATCACTTTCTGGCCATACTTGATAAACAGATAGGTTTGTTAACTTGGAGAAAATGAGGTATGGTTAAGTTGTGCCATCAGTTGGCCAACTTATGCTTTCCTGGGATACCTAAATCTTTCACCAGTACCCGATTCTCATCACTCAGTTCATGATTCTTAACATTGGCATCATAAAGGGCTTTGTTCTTGGAGTTTCAGCTTCCTACTGCTTCAGAAGCTGCCTGGTAGGCCAGGTTCAATTGCTCTTTTAAGTCCTCAATATACTTGAGATGCTTCTTGTGAAGATGCTGCTGGGGCCATTCCAAAGCATACATCTACCGGAAACAAGGCCTCTCTACCAAACCTGAGGTGGTAGGGAGAATATCCAGTAGCATCACTCTTTGTACAATTGTAGGCGTGAACCAACCTGCTTACATCCTGGCTCCATTGACATTTCTGCCAGGGATATAAAGTACCCAACATGTTTAACAGGGTTTGATTGAAGCATTTAAGCTGGGGTTCACCTTGAGGGTGATAAGGGATGGTATGTGATACCACAAATCTGACACATTTCTTTAATCACGTGGCTCTCAAAATCTTGATCTGAAATCCATAAGAACCAAAATATTTCTCCTATACTACCTTTGCCTCAGTAGTTGCATGCTGATCTTTGGTGTAGAACACCTGACATACCTAGTGAAGTGATCAGTATCTACTAGGATGTTACCAATATTGTGGCTGTCATTTTCTAAGCAGAGGAAATCAATACAAACTAGATCGAGGGGACCTTTGCTGGTGATGTTAGTCAAGGGGGCAGCTCTAGTAGGGCTGCATTATGGTCCAGCTATCTGGACCATAATGCACTTCCCAGGTCTTTACATATGCTTCCACATCTGCTGACTGCTGGGGGCAATATAATCTGGCCCTTACTAACTCAGTAGTATGATCTATCCCCATGAATCCAATGTCATCATGCAAGCTCCTCAGTACATACCTCTTGAACTTCTGAGGCAATATTAGCTGTTTCTTTACTTTAGGTAAAGGGTCTTGAATGATTCAGAACAGGAAGTCATCGTTCATCTCTATGCGATCCCACTCTCTCAGAAATAAGGGAACATCTGGGTTCTGTGACTCCACAGATGTAGCTGCCCTGTGGTACTTCTCAGTTTGCCAGACAACCCCAAGGCCAGGTCACATTTCTGAGCCTGATGAAGATAAGCTTTTCATAATGAGGGTAGCCAACTGGTTGGAGGGGTTGTGGATTGGAGGGTTCTTATATTCACATGTGGTGGGGCTAGCAATTTTTTTGGCAAGGGCTAGAGGGGATTGTGTCAAAGATTTTAGGTGGAACACTTCCCTTCACAGTTGAGCTCCGCCTGCTGGCCAGATAGGATGACAAAAGGTTGGTTACTTCTAAATGTATATTAGCTAATAACCTAGTTCATGCAGGCAGGTTTAATATTGCCTTACTATGGAAAACAGCTCAATCCTTGGAGGTTTGGCATAAACAAATTTATGAACTTGCACTTATTAAAAAATTAACTTTTCTGTTAAAACATAACATGTATGAAAAAGTTTGGCAAGTCTTTTAGATGTACTGGGAGAGTAGATTTGCATGAGGGGTTAGGAGTATTGTCTAGAAACTTCGCTGATATTAGCTTTGGGAATGGACATAAGTGCCTCTGTTAATTAATATTAATTGATTACTGCACTTTGTCATCTAACCTATGGGGAAATTGGCTACGCCCCCTTTATTTATTCCTCAAGTATTGCTGTGTATACCAATTGTTTAAATAAACAGTTATTAAAAAAAAGGGGGTGGGCCAAGGGCATTCCAGGGAGGGGCCAACATTTACTCAAGCATTTTTACTAGCTGTGAGGGAGTCTACAGGAAAGTCCTTCAGATCACTTTAAGGGACCTGCCACAGCTATCTGGACCAGTTCTCCTTATGTCCCAATCCAGCAAAGGGCACAGGAAGAATTCCTTCAGCCTAACATAAGAAGGCAGGGCCTGGAAGGGTTATATAGGACCCAGGGAGCAGCCAAGAGCCCATTCTATGCAAAGACCTGCTTTTCATGATATCTGTATGCTATCAGAAGTTAAGGTGGGCTGCATTTGTTTGTTTGACTTTTATTTTACTGTAAATAAATTGCACATAAAGAAAATAGCCAAAGTCTGCCTCCTTATTCCTTCTGGCTGTTTCCCAAGCCGCTATCATCAATTACTATATATATATAATGTAAACCGGAGTGATAAGTAATTCTGTTACCTGAACTTCGGTATAAAAAAAGTTATAAATAATTAAATAAATAAATATATGCACCTGGTCATTATCTGGTGTAAGTGATTGTAAATATCTTATTAGTGAAAAAAATAACTAGGTGAGGGGTCTGGGTGAAATGGGAGGACTTGAGGCTGAACACTTGGAGGGTTTTCATGAGCTGCAAATGCACTGGGCAAACTGGTAGACTAATTGTTAAAAATGGCTATTTCATTACCGCACGCCTATTAGAAAATCCCCTGATTTACGCATGTAAAAGTTGACTTAAGGGGTTAAATGTTTCTAAATAACGCAAGAAAACTCTACTCATGTATTCCTTTAAAATTTAATATATCAATTATGCACACTAATTCAGTTAAATTCCAATTTATCTGGCTAAGAAGAACCTTTGCCGGTACTTAGATGGACAAATTTGAACTTATCCGGATAAATAGTGGCACTTGTCCTGCTCTATTGCTTTTCACCTGGCAAAATAGCAACAGACGCTGCTTAGCTGGATAAGCCTGAAAAGTACTATTTTTCCACCTAAATAGCACTTTTCAGATTTATCCAGGTAGGTAAGGTAGCTGGATAAGTGCTACTTAGTCGTATAAGTCTTAAAATGCTACTTATCCAGTTAAGTTAGATATCCGGATAAGTCTAACAGCTCTACTTATCTAGCTATCTGACTTAGCTGATAAGTAATAATGTAATAGATAGGGGCAGATTTTAAAAGCCCTACGCACGTAAATCGGTTACGCGCGCCAGGCTTATTTTAAAAAGGCCCAGCGGTGCGCATAAAGCCCCGGGACACGTGTAAGTCCTGGGGCTTTACAAAAGGGGTGGTCTGGGGGCAGGGCAGGGGCGGGGCTGGGAGGTCCGTGGTTGGGGTAGAGTGGGGCCAGAGGCCTCCGACAGAGTGGCCATTCCATTACAGTTCTGTCGGAGGATCGCGTGCCAGCAGTCGGCCGGAGCAAAAGGTAAAATAAAAGTCAGGGGGGTTAGAGTAGAGCTGGGGGGGAAGGTTAGGGGAAGGGGTAGGAAGGTTAGGTTAGGGGGCAGAGAATGGAGGAAGGCAGTGTGGCTTGGCGCGTGCAAGGCGCACAATTGTTCACCCCCTTGTGTGCGCCAAGCCCGGATTTTATAACATGCACGCGCCTGCGCGCATGTTATAAAATCAGGCCTACATGTGTGCACGCTGGGTAGCGTGCACACATGTATGCCGTGCACGCTTCTTTTAAAATCTACCCCATAGCCTGCTAAGTAGCACTTTTTTTTCACTTATCTGACTCTTACATATCTGGATAAGTCGAACAACGCTATTTAGATGGACAAGTAGCACTTTTCAGACATCTATTTAAGTGCCACTACTTTTCTGGATAAGTCCAAACTTGTGCAGGTCATGATTTTTATATATGCGAGCATTAATGCTCATAGCTATACTCACATTTTATAACCTGCCCATATCGTATCAACTCAAGTTATAAAAAATTGTAGCCACTTTGTGTACCCATATGCAAGCGTAAAGAGACACAAGTGAGCAGGTTTGAAAGTTATCTTCCCTATGTGGTTCCAACATAATTTTACTGATAGCTGATTTTAAAGTAACCCCCTTTTTGGGGGCTGGACCAACAGTTACACGCATAAATCCTTATTGTAAAACCAGAAGTCACAATATACAGCAGCTTGTTAGTTGGTATCTTTACTGCTACTTCTGATAGGGTGTGGGTATGCTGAAATTGTGTTTGAAGCCTAACTGGGTGAGAGGTCCAGATCAAATGGGAGGAGTGCAGAAGGAAGAACCAGAAGGGTTTGGATGACATTGCGATAGACTGGGCAGTCTGGTGGACTACTTGGTAAAACAGGGAATGTTTTAAAATCTGCTTATATTGCGGCGGTTACTACCCCTAACTAATCAAGCTTGATATTTCACTTGGATGCAGCTCCATCACTGCTCTCTGCATTAATGATGGGGGTGAAAGGGAAATAGAACCAAAGGTTACTAGGAGCCAAGAGAAACAGATAAGTATGAGAAAAAAAGAAGTGTGAGGCTTGCTGGGCAGACTGGATGGGCCGATTGGTCTTCTTCTGCCGTCATTTCTATGTTTCTATGTTTATCTGTGCGTGTTAAAGCCAAAGTTCTAAGGATGATATGCAAAGCATGTTTGGTTGAGTAACGGTTTCAAATTAGGAGCACATATACACTTGGCATGCATATTTTAAATCATATGCAGAATAGGCAATATAAAGTCAAAATTAACAGCAAAGAATCCCGCCTTTCATCTCTACCCTAGGAGTTTCACAGGGATCATCGTTATCCCCGACTCTTTTTAATATCTATCTTCTCCCGCTTTGCAAACTTCTATCCGAGCTCAAACTTACACATTACCTCTATGCGGACGATGTACAAATACTGATACCGATCAACGAATCGCTGCAAAAATCTATTCTCCATTGGAAAAGCTGTTTCACCCACATTAACAACCTCCTCTCAAAGCTCATCCTATTACTCAACGCCGACAAGACAGAGCTCCTACCAATCACACAAGATGGTAACTTTCCGCTAAACAACCCTCAACATCCAATGTTCCCTGCATTCTCACCCAAGGTCAGAAACCTTGGGGTAATCATGGATAGCCAAATGACCCTCACAGGCTTCATTAACAACACAGTAAAGGAGTGTTACTTTAAACTCCAAGTTCTAAAAAGGCTTAGACCCCTCCTCCATTTCTACGATTTCAGATCAGTTTTACAATCTATCATATTCTCCAAAATTGACTATTGCAATGCACTTCTGCACGGCCTGCCAGACATCTCACTCAAGCCCCTACAGTTGCTTCAGAACGCAACTGCAAGGATTCTCACAAAATCAAACAAGAGGGACCATATTACTCCTATTTTAAAGAAATTACATTGGCTCCCAATTAAGTTTAGAATACTACACAAGCTATTAACAGTCACTAACAAGGCCATACACAACATCACTCCCCTGGACCTTACAATACCACTACAACTCCATGCCTCCACTCGTCCTCTAAGACTAGCCCAGAGAGGCACACTTCAAACACCTATCATCAAGTCCTCCTTCAGAAAAAGAGCTCTCTCCACTTCGGGTCCCAAACAATGGAATCTGCTCCCTCCTGACCTTAGGCTGGAACAATGTCCTCTCTCCTTCAAGAAAAGACTTAAGACTTTGTTATTTGAACAAGCTTTCTCATAAACTCTACTTTCCGCCATGGTCTTAGTCCGCACTGTTTGATTACTGTTTGATTACCGTTTGATTGTTCTCTATTACCCTAGTTTTGTTATCCAGGTTTTTTTCTAACTTGTTAAATGTAAGACAAGACTTTGTCATTGTTGTTTCGCAAGTTACAATGTAAACCGAAGTGATAATTAATCCTGTTAATTGAACCTCGGTATATAAAAAGTTATAAATAAATAAATAAATAAATATGCGTGCCACTGTGTGCATGATTTCAAATTCCACTGTATGTCTTCTCACGCGCCCTATGTGCTAAAACTCAAAAAGAGAAAACCCAATAAAACCATCTACATAAATATGAATAATCAAAAAACATGGACAAAATGAGTCACGATGACAATTTTCACTTAACATCAAAAAAAAACTTTTGACCATTGAAAAATCTTTTGATAATGATTTTGAAAGAATGGTTAGTTGGCCCTTTAAAAATGGCTCCTTTGATTTAATCCAGCAAGTTGCCTCCACTAAATATATATGGGGTCTCTACTCACTATATAAAATAAGATATAAGTTTCCATTTTTATGATGTTTTTCAGCATCTTACATCCTTATATTGCAAGCAGGGAAAAATAGCTCTTCTCCTGGACCTCCTCCAGGGAGGAGAAATACATCCTTCCAGAGGCAGGACCAGGATCTACACACACACACACACACACACACTCTCACACACACACACTCACACACTCTCTCACACACACACACACTCACTCATCACAAGAAACAGGCTGTCCCAAAGCTTGTCTCCCTCCTGAGACAGCCCCTGTCAGACTGGGTAGATAATGAGTCAAAAAATCTCTCTCTCTCCCTTTATCAGGATGTGGGGTCTAAAGACAGGAACCACTCAAACTCTAAGCAAACACTGCCACTCCTGACTGACCAATCCAACCAGCCATACTGGAGGTGCTTGTAAGGGATGTTTTTGCAATTCCTACCTCCTGCCTCAATTCTAATTTAGGTCCAAAGCTAGGGACAAATAGTGAGGATCCAGAGGATCCCTACATTAAATTGAAATAAATAAAAATGTATACAGTCCATCACATAATCCTTTTTCAACAAGGCAGTGATACTTTTATTCCATATCCCATCTCAATTTCAGGGGTGGTTTTAGAGCTTCCTCCCAACATGGTGGATATAATATTTGAATTGATTTAAGTGACATAAATCATAGGCCCATTTGTCAAATGTCTTGATTAAACTTCATACTGTTTCTCAGTTCCTTCAGTGGCACCTCCAAACTCTTCTTACAACATATCTGGATGATATCTTAAGTGGTTAACACCAGATGGATGCCACTATTGGGGATCTTCCGGTTTCTTGTGACCCAGACTGGCCACTGATGGAGACAGGATGCTGGGCTTGATGTAATTTGGGTCTGACTCAGCGGGGCACTTCTTGTGTTCTTCCTCTCCTCATCTTCAGGAGCATGGCTAGGTGTCCCAGACTCCTTGTTCCTCCTTCAGGTGATGGAATCTAAATTCCTCCGGCAAGGGGATTTTAGGTGACAACTAAAATAAAACCAGTCTGCAAACAATCCAAAATAGAAAAAGGAAAGGTGGACGGATCTTCATTTAATAGAACTTTACAGAAAAGAAGTCCTTGACCCTAAAAGGAAAGAATAGCACCTTTACTACTCTCTAAACCCCAAGCCTTATCGCATATAACCCTTTTATTTCCAAAGAGAAAAGGGAAAGAAAATGAGTAGGAACAGCACCATCCATCCTCCTGAAAAGCTGAACTGAAAATCCATACCTAAGATGCTATCTCTGGTTTCTTTGGATCCAGGACATTACCAATATAGCAGCTCTTCTCCTCTACATACATTGATGGAACATTCCTCTTAATAGAAACCCAGTACGGCTCTCCTTACTGTAAGTATTCAAAAGAGCAACCAATGTTATTTTGACAAATCCATGAAAATAAAGTATTGTAGTATTCATGTCTGACAAACTGAAGATGTAACACTAATTTGTAGCAAAAGATCTTGGTTTTGCTGTATTCAATACAAAAATCCATATGACTCAATGATTACAATATAAGATAAAGACGTTCCTGGAGGGAGGACGTACCTTGGGGTTTTGAAAATTATTACCCGAGCATTCCACTTCTGATGACTGCTTATTCAAAATGTCCTTTTGGCCTTTCAATATCTAATCATTTTTAATGGTTTGCTTCATTTTGCATTTTTACTGATCTCACTAATATATCTAACCTAAAAGAAATAGGGTGCACCTTTAAATCCATAGCCCCTATAACCTGTTTACATGGTGATATTGTTGATTTTGGGATTATTATAAAACTAAATGGAAATTGTAATCTTCCATTTTGTTTTTAATATCATCCACCTTCCTGCCCTTCATCACCCTTCCACACTCCGCCCCCCCCCCCCCACACTTCATTCAGATACACACACACATACGCACACACACACATTTTATCTCAGATGACATTTCAAGGTAGCATCAGAAATTGTCAACAATCCCCAAAGCTGGAAGGACAGATGATTCCTTAGTACTTCTGTGCTCCATAGAGCAAGGAAATACAGTCATAATGGTAGCAAGCACTATCCTCTTATCTCTGGATTAAGAATATTACCTGAATGGTGCAATTATGCCCAGTCAGCTCTGATGGACAGAAGGCTGTGGCCCGGTGCCACCAGGACTGTTTTTTTTTTTTTTTTGTTTTACCTCCGTGCTATGAAGTTAGACAAAAGACTTATGCAAAACACTATTTATCGGAGGCCAAACTAATTAAAAGAAAAAGCTAATGATAAGAATTATAATTACTACTCACTAAAGATGCAATTATAAGCAGATAACTTCCAATTACAGCTGCAGTAGAGAAATAGAAAATGAACGACAATTAATTCTTCTCTTCGCTGCCTGAAAGCTGTTATTCTTTAATATCCCAGGGGACAAGAGCATGGAGGTTAGCTATAAAACCTGACATAAGTATGAAGGAGTATGACTTCTTTGTCATTTTTTTTTTATTTAACTTGAGAGTAACTGTAATTTCATATATAAGGGTATTCAGTGGTAGGTAAAATCAGTCTGCAGGGTTTGACTCCTGTGCAAATTAAGTGCATCTAGATCCATTGTAAGTCATTTTCTCTCATGCATACTCGCTCCAGAGATTGTTAAAACCTGACTGGTTTCTGTAACTTGAGAACTGGAATCGCTTAACTGCCCTGATAGTGTCACTATATCAGGATACTCCCACTCTTAATGCTTTGGGGAATTGCTTATTTATTGCTGTAATGCATTTTATAATTACTGTATCAAGCAGTATTTTGAACACTTTAGAGAAGATGCATTACCAAATAATTCCACATGAAATAAATTCATATCCTTCTGTTTAGCCCACAAAAATAGAAGGATCCTAAGAATTTAAGAACATGAAGGAATAGTATCCAGGAAATTGAAAGAAAAAAACATTAGAAGTTTTTAACCCAAAACTTTAAGCTGGGGAGGGGGGGAATGGAATACTGCACACACATATCGTCTTGTTCTGTAACTATCCAAATTACCCATTTTCTTAGTATCCTAAAAGAATTGAATCTGTATGGGTTCAAAAAAATATGTAAGTTGTATTCTCCAACTTCATAAAACATTTATAGGGGAATCAAATAATGATTTGTGGTCCCAATAAAACTACCTTCTGGTGCATTCTGCAGGGTTTTTTTTTCCTATGCTTTTGGATCTTACTTTGTGCCAAATACTGTCAAAATAACGGTTGTTTTTACTGTGATCCATGCCAAATGACCACCCACTCACTTGTATCTTTTCTTTTTCAGCATGTGTGAAGTTGTTTCTGGAATTTATTATGACACTGGCATGCACTACAGCTGTATCCAGAGTTTGAAGATCCTCCCAGAATTACTTAGACTCATGGTACAAATCTTCAAGGCAAAGTAGTATGTTCAGATTTTATCAAACATGATGCCAGAACAGAGGTTATTAGAGGTCATAAACCATGTGGGACAAGTTCAGTTTGCAATGTATCTCTTCAAACCAATCTATTAAAAAATTGCATCAGTAGTTTCAACCATTGAATTATGCCATGACAATGACTGTAAAACATCTGGAGTTGTTTATTTGATCAGATGTTCTTGATAGAAAGCTTATGTAGGCAAAACTACCCACAGTATTGGCACCAGAATGGTAGAACACAGGAGCTGCATTAATAAACGACTGACAGCTCTTCTTGTTGCCCACTGTATGGAATTCAAACACTCATTTAATGAACTCATATTTTGCTTCATTCATGTAATGTCCCATGATTGGTGGGAGGAATCTTTGCCACCATAGAACCCAAGGCCTGAAGGTAAAGCCATACCGACAGAGCCCGAACTGTCCACAACCTTCTGACCTGATCTTGCACATCTGAATCTATTGTTACAGGAGATATACCCATTAAATGGACATATCAAATTGAACACCCAGGTACATGAGGAGTTGAGATGGTTGCAGATCGCTCTTGGCCAGGTTGACAACCCAACCGAGCTCCTGCAACATCTGTATCACCCTCTAGAGATCTGCTCGGCTTCCTCAAAAGTCTTTGTGCAGATCAAGCAATCATCCAGATATGAGTGGACCAGGATTCATGTCTTCCAGCAAGCTGGGATCTTTCAAGTCCTCTTATACCTTTGCCATATTCACCAACTGGTCCCCAAATAGTAGCTGACCTCTGACAGGCAGCTTGGTTAAGTTGGAGTTGGAGAAGATAAGAACATAAGAAATAACCCATACTGGGCTAGAACAAGGGTCCATCAAGCCCAGCATCCTGTTTCCAACAGTGGCCAATCCAGGCTACAAGTACCTGGCAAGTACCCAAAAACTAAGTATATCCCATGCTACTGATGCCAGTAATAGCAGTGGCTATTGTTAACAGCAGATAATGGACCTCTCCTCCAAGAACTTATCCAAAACTTTTTTTAAACCCAGCTACACTAACTAGCTATTCAAGAGCAACCAAAGAAACCTGAAGAAAATCTGACATCCCTAGTGTAAACTAGCTTCAGCCTCTGTTTCATTAAGAAGAGCTGAAATTCGAGGCAGAACAGGGCTGTCAGTAGCATACCATGGAAAACATCCTCTTTCAGAGGAAGTGCTGCCAGCATCTCAATTCTCTGGAGCAGCTCTCATACCAGCAATACAATTGTGAGGAAACTTCTTAAAAGGGGATAATACCTACCTGGGCTCTCTGCTCATATCTCTGGACCAGTGCAGTTTCTGGGAACAGAGGGAGTTCCCACAGCTGTGCCCGAGATGCATATTAAACTCCAATGCCATTCTAAAACTGGGAAGCCAGACTCTGCTCCACTTTAAAGGCAGATCAAACCATATCCACAGGCCAGATAGAGGTGGCCTCTCACTCTCCTGCACATAAGCCATTCCTGCCCATTCAAACCATAGGTGGGAAGCACAATGCAGCTGATCTCATCTTGTAGCACTATCTCCTGGCGAAACATTCTGACTAGGCTGTTTTGTCCTAATGGGAATTTCAGAAGAAAAAAGGGATGACTCTTCTTTCAGGCTAAAAGCATCATCTTCTATAGTGGGGAGGTAGAGAGGGAGGGCTACTGCACTGAAAAAAGAGCAGATCGAACACAGCTCTCAATCAGGAGTGCAGCTCAACTCGCAATGGTAGGTGAGAACCGTTACCTACCACAGTTGTGCATGGCTGCCATGCACGTCATGGAAGTCAGCGGGGAGACTGAAATACTAGAACCGCCTGACAGAGCGGACTCCATGCCTGTCTACCAATGTGATTCCTCATGACTTTAGAATCTAGCGACTCTAAGATGGTCAGTGATATTGCTGGGCTTCTGTTCCCATAGTGGAAAACAGCATTGAGACTGACCCCACTGTTACACCAGAGGATCTCAGGGAGCCTCATTCCACTGAATATCATTAGGAAGCAGAAAGGCCTCCTCCAAGAGCTGCTCCATCCATCACCGGCTGAAAACCTCTCACCCAAGCCTGTCCTACACTCTCCCCTCGCAGACATGCACATTCCCATAATTCACCCTGATTCTCTCCGGCACGTCACATTTTTAACATCCCTCACATGCTGAAACCCAGACTTTAGTCTGAAGTTGTCCTCAGCTGCTGAGCAGGAACAATTGCACATTCAATGGCTCTCCATATTCTTTTTAAATTTTATCTCTCAAAGGCACCCAAAGCCAAAATGAAAGCAGAAGCAGTAAAGCGAGTGAGGTGTGGGGGATTGGGGATAGAGGAAGGGAAAATAAATGAAGAAGATTCAAAGGAGTCGTATCCCCCTGGCAAACCCCTTGTTCCTACCTGCTCCACTGATTGAGAGACACAGGTCTATCAGCTCAGGAGCTAACTTTTAATTTTGCCAATGACACCAAAATCTGTAACAGAGTGGAAAACATGAAGAGGGATCTAGTGAAGCTCGAGGAATGATCTAGTCTGGCAGCTAAGATTTAATGCTAAAAGATCCAAAGTAATGCATTTAGGATGAAAAAACCCAAGGGAAAGCTAAAGTGTTGGAAGTAAAATTCTTCTAAGCACAAAGGAAGAGAGAGATCTGGGGGTAATTGTATCTCATTTTCTTAAGGTGGCCAGACAGGCAGATGAAGTGACAGTAAAAGCCAGAAAGATGTTTGGCTGCAGAGGGAAAGAAATGATCAGCAGAAAAAGGGAGCACTATTGCCCTTGTACAGGTCCCTGGTGAGACCTCACTCGGGATACTGTGTACAATTCCGGAGACCGCACCTTCTAAAGGATATAAACACTACAGAATGGAGAAGGATCAGAGGGTGGCTACTAAAATGGTCAGTGGTATTCCTTTTAAAATGGTCAGTGGTATTCCTTTTAAAATCAAACTCGCCTATCACCCCTCAGACAACCTGCCTACCAAAATATTACTCACAAGCCCAGCTACTACAGCCAAACACATCGCAAACATACTGAACAAATCCATTACCCTAGGACAAGTCCCAAAGCAACTCAAGCACGCCATTATCAAACCCACTCTCAAAAAACCTAATTTGGATCCTAACGAACTAGCCAGCTATCGCCCAGTATCAAACCTCCCTTTCCTCTCCAAAATACTAGAAAAGATTATCAACAAACAACTCACTGAATACATTGATGAACACAACATACTCTCCACATCTCAATATGGTTTTCGCAAACACCATAGTACAGAAACACTACTCATCACCCTCTCAGAATCTATACTTAAAGCCATGGACAACGGACAATCCCACATACTTGCACTATTAGATATCTCTGCGGCATTTGATACCGTAAACCACCTCACACTCATCAAACGCCTCATGGAAATTGGCATTGCTGGCACAGCCCTACTATGGTTCCAATCATACCTTAGTGACAGAAGCTACAGTGTAAAAATTGGTTGTAACAAATCTAACCCTGTCAAACTATCTCAAGGAGTACCACAGGGTTCATCCCTCTCTTCTACACTATTTAATATATACCTCCTCCCCCTCTGCCAACTCCTCTCGAAACTGGGTATCCAGCACTTTATATATGCTGACGACGTGCAGATACTCATCCCTATTAATGATTCCATTGCAAACGCAATGAAGATCTGGAACTCTGCACTATCTGAGATAAATAAACTGCTCTCCGATAATTTCCTTGCACTCAATACTAACAAAACAGAGCTACTCATTCTCTCCCCTCCCAACAACCCTTCACGCAGTCTCTCCCCCACACCCTCACTACCCAGTTGCCCTCATACTCTACTAGTCCGCAACCTTCACTAGACGATCAATTTAATCTCAAAAAATTCATTTCAGCCACCATAAAAAGTGGATTTTTCAAACTCCACACCTTGAAGAGAATCAAACCTCTTCTTCATACCTCTGACTTCCGCACAGTTCTGCAAGCTATGATCCTGTCCAAACTTGATTATTGCAACGCTATCCTCCTAGGCTTACCAAAAAGTACCCTACAACCTCTACAGTTATTACAAAATGCTGCAGCACGCATCCTTACCAACACTCACCGTCATGACCACATTACTCCCGTCCTTCAATCATTACATTGGCTCCCCGTAGCCTCCAGGATAGTATATAAAGTACTCACGCTCATACACAAAGCCATTCATAACCATGACATGCAATGGTTCCCTGAACATCTCCTGCTTCACGCTCCAACAAGACCCACAAGAACGCATCACCTGGCCAAACTCCAGATACCCTCTCCAAAGTTCATGAAGCATACCACCTTTAGAGAGCGATCTTTCATCATCGCAGGAACCGCCCACTGGAATAAAATGCCTTCCCAATTACGCCAGGAACCTTGCCACAAAAAATTCAAGCACAATCTTAAAACATGGCTGTTCAAACTAGCATACCCTGACTAACGATTTGTCTCTCACCTAAGATATGACTTGACCGCCTAACCGACTGACCACCTGACCCTCGCCCTTTCTTTTTCTCTCCCTACCCAATTGACCCTCACCCTCGCTATCTTCTCTCCCCCCCTCCCAACCTCTTGAGGTCTTCTCCTCATCTTCCCCTTCCATCGTTCACTTCACCCTGCTGATTTTCCTGATTGCTTTATATAACTTTATTGTTGAAACTAACATGTACATTTGTATATATATCTCGTATTATCATCCCCTGCCCTATTAACCGCTACCTGTTAATGTTATTATTGTAAAGCTTGTTCCTAAGTTATTATTATTATTATTATTATTATTATTGTAAAGCTTGTTGCTAAGTTATGTTACATTGTGAACCGAGGTGATGTTTTGCAAACGTGCCTCGGTATATAAGAAACCATTAAATAAATAAATAAATAAATGGGGATAAACTTAAAGATCTAAACATGTACACCCTAGAGAAAAGGCAAGATAGGGGAGATATAATAGAGACATTCAAATTTCTCAAAGGTTTCCATGCACAGGAGGTTACCATTTTTCAATGAAAAGGAAGCTCTAGAAGGAGGGGTCATAAGATGAGGGTAAATTCAGGAATAATATTAGGAAATATTTCTTTACAGAAACAGTGTTGGATGCATGGAACAGCCTCCCAGCAGAGACAGCAGCTATTGGAGACATCAATATCATCTGAACTCATGAAATGAATACAGGGGATCTTTAAGGAAGGGATGAGAATTATAATGCTAAATTAATTGGAAACATGGACAGACTGGATGGGTCATAAGGTCTTTTTCTGCCATCATGTTTCTATGTTCCATGTTTCTTTCAGCAAAATTTTACATCCTTGCAGGCTAAAAACAGCCAAGGGCTACACCTCAACTGAGGAAGCGTGAATCCTTCTGTCACCTCAGGAGATGCCCACCAGAATTTTCTGTCCATATGGCCTAGCCAGGTCCTATTTTCCAACATGGGAGGCACATTCACTATCTGCTGGAGAGAGAGAATACTGGGAGGCTGATGTCAGTGCAGAATTATAGGAGTGTGACATCAAGTCAATTGATCTCCGTCTCCATCTACTAGTTGGCGTGCATAACCCACTTGTGTAGACTTACCTGCCTGAAAGCAGAGGAAAGTGACTTTTGGGGGTTAATGACAGAGAA
Source organism: Rhinatrema bivittatum (assembly GCF_901001135.1). Lineage (NCBI taxonomy): Eukaryota > Metazoa > Chordata > Amphibia > Gymnophiona > Rhinatrematidae > Rhinatrema > Rhinatrema bivittatum. The sequence goes on along the minus strand of NW_021820758.1, from coordinate 54,891 downwards.
GTCATGTGTCGGCTGAATTGGTCAGCCAGATGTAATTTACCAGCTTGCTGAAACCCCTTTTTCAACTACACTATTATACATAAATGGTTGTACTAATTGACACACAGTGATATTTTTGCATTTAGATATAGTTGCATTATACAGTTGTCAGTTCCTTGTCTCATTTTATTTCTGCTTTTATCATCTGAGCAAAAGTAGAATTCCTTCTTTTTTTTATAACTTTTATATTGCACATTAGTGTTACCATCACAATTTGCACTCAGCGGATTGTAGATTATTGGCGATCCCTACAAATATGAGTCATGTTCTTGCATTTCCATCATTGCAAGTTACATCCTTTAGCATAGTCTCCCAGAACCACTAAAAATGGAATATAATCTATTACATTTTAGACAGATGTTAAGAACTTGACAAGGTTGATATTCAAAAGCCATTTACACAGGTAACATAATAGTTAGTTATACATCTAAATGGCTTGCCCGGCTATATTTAACCCTTAGCCAGCTAAATTCTAGCTGGATAACTAATTACTCAGCTAGAATTTAGCCAGATAAGGAGGAGGTATTCCAGGGGGATGAGGGAGGCGTTTCATGGCAGTCCAGAGTTGCTGTGTAATTTATAGGCTGCTGAATATACCCTGCAGGTTAGCCAGATATGTTTATCTGGCTAACTAACTGAGCCACACAGCAGCTGAAAATTGACCTCATCTTTTCTCCAAAGCTTTCCTTACCTAGTTATGTGAAGGGATTATAGCAAGAGATTATAGTATGCCTTACTATGGTTGATGACTAAAAACCTTTTGCTGTTATATATAAGATTTTAATCTGTTTAATTTTTTATTTTTTTTTTGCTTAGTCTAGGTATTGCATTAGTTTTTGTACTGTTTGGGGCAGATCTTTAAACCTGTGCGTGGGTGTAGATTTGTTCGTGCAACCTGGCGTGAACAAATCTACGCCCGATTTTATAACATGCGCGCACGAGGGGGTGCACAATTGTGCAACCTGTGTGCACCGAGCCGAGCAGCCTTCCTCCGTTCCCTCCGAGGCCAGTCCGAAATTGGAGCGACCTCAGAAGGAACTTTCCTTCCGCCCCCCACACCTTCCCCTCCCTCCCCCTATCTAACCCGCCCCCCAGCCCTATTTAAAACCCCCTCCTAACCTTTATTGTAGAAGTTACGCCTGCATCTGGGCAGGCGTAACTTGCGCGCATTGGCTCTCTAGCCCTTGGCACAGGCTGCTGTGCCGGAGGACTCAGGACCACCCCCTGACCTGCCCCCTTCCCGCCACCATGCCCCTGGACCCGCCCCCTTCCCACCCCTTTTTTCGAAGCCCCGGGACATACGCGCGTCCCAGGGCTTGCGCGCGCCTCCCAGCCTATGCAAGATAGACTTGGCGCATGCAGGGGCAGCTTTTCGGGGGTTACGCGCATAACCCTTTGAAAATCTGCCCCTTTGTAACTTATAGTGGTTTTTAAAAATTCTTTATTTTCCAAAATATAAGTCAAGCAGACATTTATATTATATTGGATAACCAAAAAGAATAAGTTTCAAAACTAACATTACAAATACAAAATTTGTCATCCCTTAAAGACCTCATTTGGGGGACTGAATACATAGAAAAATTATTAAGGAAAATAAAACATTTTAATAACTTTTTTACTTGTTATAATATTAACACAAAGGATATGCTAAACTAGGAAGGTACTATTTTGTAGAAATCCTTCCAACTTATCAGGGACAAAAAATAGGTACTTATTTGAACCTAATTTAACAATACATTTACAAGGAAATTGAAGAAGAAATGATGCACCTACATCAGTCACTTGTTGCTTTTTTAACAGAAAAGTCTTGTCTCAGTTGGGTCGCCTTAGGGACAACAGGAAATATTGCCAATGATTGGCCAAGGAAACTTTAATCAGTTGGCTCTCTCTTCCTCTGCAGTCCCCAGTCTGTGTGCCACTGCAGGTTTACTTTTGTAGGCCCCTCCTGCTGGCCTACGTTGATGATGTCAGACACCCGGGACAGATAGGGATCCAGATACCCCTGCAGGGTAAAGTAAAAAACTCCACGGCAGTTCTAGAGCACTCCGCAGGTAGGACAGTTGGTGCTCTTTTCCATCTGCTGCCCCCCCCTACTGTGTTTTTATTATATATATAATTCGTTCCTTACTGGGATCTGTGGATTAGCAGGCTACAAATATGTAAAATAAATAAATAATTTAAAATAATACATAATGTACATTAATGGCTGTAGTGCATGGGCATTAGCTATAGCATTAGCACTAATATCCATTAGTATGTAGGTCTGTATGTTGTATTTTTATATCTTTATCCTGTTAAAGGCTATATGACAAAACTTGTTTGTTTTTTAGGATCTTCCGTTTTGATTATATGTTTCCTAAGAAATAAAGATTAACAAACAAGCCATAGGTGCTAACATTTTATTAGGATAACTTTATGTATTTTTGACTAGCATTCGAGAGCCATGTTGCCTTCATCATGATGAATAATCTAAGATTAGCCTCTGTGTTATTCTGTGTTCATATGTGAATACAAAGAATCTTCTTATCCTTGATGTGAAATTGCACAGATAAGGAAGGCTTCCAGCTATGAAGCAGAATTGCAAACTGATGCTTATGATATTATTCTAGAGAAAATGATGCTTGTAAATAAATATAAGAAAGACTCATATGACTTTCTTTGAATTAAATTCCTTAAGGGGGTTCATTATATTGCATGTTTGATAGCTATAAATAGCATTATAAACTCTAGTCTGCAATAAATAACATTTGCAATGTTACAGCTTTATAAATGCTCTGAACTTCTGTTTTCAGGTAACATATACCAAATCGAAGAATTGACAAGACTACCACTTTCAGATCAAAGGCGGTCTCCTCTCCAGTTTAATATAAAAATATCATATTACCCATTTTACATAAAAGAAAAACTCCTTGTAGTAGTCCTCAGTTCTCCCTGTAAAATTATGCACCATCCTGCAGAGGTCACTTTCATTTACCTGATGTGGCTAAATTTTTATCCCAGTCTGTTTGAAATGATCACAAAATACCCAAGAACTTCAATAATGTTTGTGGTGGAGATGGACAACATATTGACTTCCAACCATATGAACTATCCTAGCTGCAGAGCCCTAGGACAGAATTCTGCCTTGATGAGCTGCTTTTCTACTGGTCTAGATGCCAAATCATTGTAAACCTGCCCCCTCCCCACTGCATTCATCTGGGAGATCCCAAGTCACACTGGACAGGTCGCTTTTGAAAGCAATGAACTAAAGGGAGTCACTCTTTTGGCAGCAACTGTGAAATCAGGAGCCAATGAGGTCTTTTGTGGAAACATTTTAACTAGAGATGGGTTGTGCAATTACTAAGGGGCGGATTTTAAAAGGCTTAGGAGCGTAAGTTATTTTGCATAGGCTCGGCGGTGCGCGCAAGCCCCAGGAGGCGCGTATGTCCTGGGGCTTGCAAAAATGGGCGGGGCTGCAGTCCAGGGGTGTGTCTGGGGCTTGACGGAGGTCGGGGGGCGTGGCCAAGTGCCCCGACACAGCGGCCTGTGTTGGGGTCTGCCACGCCGGCTGTGTAACAACAAAATAAGGTGGGGGGGGGAATTTAGGTAGGGCTGGGGAGTGAGTTAAATAGGGGAAGGGAGGGAAAGGTGGGGGAGGGAACGGGGAAAGCCATCGGGCCTCCCCTAGGGTTCGGCGCTCGCAAGGTGCACAAGTGTGCACCCCCTTGCGCGCACCGACCCCGGATTTTATAACATGCGCATGGCAGCGTGCGCATGTTATAACATCGGGTGCACATTTGTGCACACCGGGTAGCGCATATTTTATTTATTTATTTATTTTAGAAACTTTTATATACCGGTATTAGTGGGGACATCATACCGGTTCACATAACAACTGAAAGATTGGAAAATACATTTCAACAGGGGGATGTAACTGGGAGAGGGTAGAACATAGAGGCAGTAGGAAGGACAGGGAAAACAAGAAAATCATAACCAAAACCCCCCATGCGTAATTTTAAAAACCTGCCCCTAATTGTTTTGTAATGTTGTTTTCCACTAAAACTGGGTTGAGCTGAATTTTATTTATTTTAAATGTATATTTTAACAATTCTATTGTAAGAAATAGATTGGGGTAGGATGGATTAGTATGAGTATTGGGATTCACAGGAATATTGCATTCATAATTGAGTTATTTTATTGTGATGCAATTGGCAATTGATTGGTGCTGTGGTATTTAATGCTTATGAATAGACAAGGTAATTTTTCTAAAGCATTTCTATAGTTAAAAGAGTTCCTTATCCATGAAAATTGCTTGAATATACAGATAGACTTATGCACTTATATCCTGAATGCATGTAAGTTTACCGAAACTGAGTGGAGGCTTTCCTGGAAATGGAGTTGGGGAGATTTGTAACTTAAGTGCCTAGAATTTTCAAAGGTCTGCATGTTAATTTTCCTGATAATATTCTGTGTACAAATTATCAGGTATAATTGTGAGGATGGGGAAATTTTCAAAGCGAACATATGTGTGTAACTTTGTTTTGAAAATCGGGTAACATGCATATATGTTGACGTTCTGATGTGGGCTGTTATAAAAGGCTGGCTAGTCCTTACCAGAGAGTACAAAGAGGAACATTCCAGCCATCGGAGGCTCAATGAGGTTAGTGACTTTGATGACAAATAGGAGGATCATTCCTAAAAAGATTGGGTCATTGATAAATGATTATAAAAGGGACACCCCATGAGTCACTGAGAGTCAACATCAAGGGGAGCAGGGGGAAGAGCCAGCCATGGGCTGTGGGTATTAAAGGCAGCTGGAATAAGAGGATAATTTTCCTCTCTGTTGTAGATGAAGACTAATCTAGTAAGAGATCCATCTGTACATCAGATTCAGGAGGATTTCTTATACCAGAGGCCATGTTGTCCATAAGGCTGGTCACTAACCAGGTAGAGTGTTACCTTTCTGCCATTCTTTTATGTGGGAAAAGTGGCCAAATAAAGTAACCAGCATTCAGTCACTACTACTTTAGAAAAAAATGTTCCCCTCTTAAGACATCTCCCTCCTCACATTCTGGATCCTTCCCAGATTTATCTCCCTGCTTCCTCCTGCCCTATAATAGCCATCATGATAAAGGGCACCAGCTTATCCTTGGAGCTCCTTTGTGAGCAAAAATATAGCTGAGAGCAAAGGAAAATTTCAAACTTTGAGTTTGTCCAACTAGCTGGACAATCCCTTTGAATGTTGACTTCACAGAACATTTCAACCTTTCCTCTACCTTTGGTCAACACAGGTTCAAATGTAAGTAGCAGTAACGTTTTCTTCCAGCCTGTTTTTCTAAATAATCTGTCCTTAAATTTGACCATGTTTTGTTCCTGTATTTGTACTTCTGCCTCTTTTCTTTTTCTTTAACTTGTCTTGTTTAAACTTTTTGGTTTTGGACCTATTACTTGTCCATAAATTTGCCTTTAAGAACATAAGAACATGCCATACTGGGTCAGACCAAGGGTCCATCAAGCCCAGCATCCTGTTTCCAACAGTGGCCAATCCAGGCCATAAGAACTTGCCTTGTTTAACAATGGGACTGGTTTGAGCAATTCTTAATTTGGAAAGTGGTTTATAAGTCAAAATGTGGTTTATAAGTCAAAATGCCACTTCGAACTCAGCCTAAGGAATGAGATAATTACCAATCTCATAACCAGTTATTTATTATTTATTTGTTGCTTATTTCCGCCTTACCTTTCTTCCTGGCTACTCTAGCCCCCAAGTTCAATGCCCCTGTTTTATGTAACTTTGCTTGATTCAGCCTTCTTGTTCTTGGTTACTCTTGTTTTTCCCCCAAGTTCCATGTAAACCGGCCTGATGTGAATTTCTATTCGTGAAGTCCGGTATAGAAATATATATTAAATAAATAAATAAGTATTATGGGCCTGATTTACTAATGCTTTTCTCCCATGCTATATCTATGGAAAAAAAATTCTTAGTAAATGAGGACCTATATTTGGACTTTCAGAAGGCATTTGACAAAGCCTCCCATGACAGATTCCTCAGAAAATTAAAAGTCATGGGATAGGAAGCAATGTTCTATTGTGGACTGGTAACTGTTTCAAAGGGCCGGATACAGAGGGTAGGACTAAATGGTTGGTTTTTCAAATGGAGAAAGGTCATTAGTGGAGTATCACAGGGATTAGTTCTAAGAGACTAAGAGACTGGGCAACAGAATGGCAGATTAAATTTAATGTGGAAGGGGGAGTTTGAAAAAAAGCCCAAGAGGATATGAACAGTTAAAAGTTAATAGGTTAAGCTCTGCATAAAACATTGGATTGCCAAAGCAAGACCAAGAGTTGGCAAATACTGTAAGGGAAGGTAATTTGAAAAGAACCTTGAAGACAGCCAAAGCATGGGAAGAACCATCCAAAGATACCAAGAATGGCTTGGAACACCAGCAGCTGAGTTGCTGGAGATTAAAACCACAAATGGTAGATGCAGACTAAGAAATCAAGAAGAGTTGCAACAAGGCCCCAAGTTGTACAGTAAAGGCTGTGGCCAGAAGAAGAATAATATCAAAAGCCCAAGGCAACAATAGGGGCAGTGACATGAAGGACCCAAGAGTCCATGAGTGGTGCAGCAATTATGTAAAGCATTATATTCCCAGGCCAATGCAAAGAGTCTGCAAGTACCATAATGGAAGGTATTTTGAAAGAACCCTCAATGACATCTGTAACAGAGGCGGAACCATCCAAAGCTACCAAGAGTGGCTTGGAGTGTCAGTACCATAAGCAGTTGCAATGGAGATTAAAATCACAAATGGTAGGTGAAAAGCAACTTAGGAAGAAGAGTGGCACTGCTTTAGAATGTCTGGCAGTGGTACACACTGTCTATTGGCTGGCTAGCTAGCCTATGTAGTAATCTACAGTGAGTGTAAAAATGTCTCTCTCTCTTTCACACTGGGGTAGATTTTCAAAGGGTTCCGTGCGTAAGATACACAGACAACCCCCGAAAACCTACCCCTGCCTCCCCCTGTGCGCGCCGAGCCTATCTTGTATAGGCTCAGCCACGTGCACAAGCCCCGGGACGTGCGTATGATCCAGGGCTTGCAAAAAGGGGCGAGCGTGGGCAGTCTGGGGGGTAGGGCAGGGCGGGGACTGAGCCTCCAGGCACAGCGGCCATTTGCATTTCAGAGCGGCCTCGGAGGGAACGGAGGCAGGCTGCGTGGCTAGGCGAGCACAAGTTGCACAATTGTGCACCCCCTTACGCGTGCCGACCCTGGATTTTATAACATGCACGTGGCTGTGCGCGCATGTTATAAAATTGGGTGTAGATTTGTTCGCACCGGGTTGCACGAACAAATCTACGCCCAGTGCAGGTTTTAAAATCTGCCCCACTGTGTATGTGTGCTGACTCCTTTTTCACAAAAGGCCTAGGACGTTGTTCACTTTCATCTGCTTCTGAAGTTAATACTTGGTGCAGATTAGAATACAAGACAGCAGAGAGAAACATAAAGAGTGGCATGAAACCCCCCCCCCCCCCTCCCAAGTTATACAGTGCATGGAATCACAAATAGCTAAAAGGCTTCAAAACACCAAGGTATCATGGGAGGGTAAAAGGGAGCCAACTATATTTGATCAGCCCAAAGCACTGAGGGCACCAAAAATCAGTGAAGGCATGATTAACCTTAGGGTCCACAAAGCAGCAAAATGGTACCTGTAGTGGTAGATATTCTCCAGTGCACCATGAGAAAGTCAGGAACAGGCCAGGCAGTAACAGTGACATAGACAGTAAAAAAAAATTAAGCCAGTAAAGATGTTGAGTGGGAAGAGAAACTTTTTTTTAAACATTTTTTTATTTTAGGGGGCAAAACATCCTAATATAACAAAGAGATAAACAGGGTGAGAGAACTAGGCCAGGATCCCAGAGGTATAAAACAAAACAGTAAGGTGGAAAACTATAAAAGTGGTGGAGAAAGAGGAGAACTTTACTATTTTTTCTTTTTTTATAGTTTATTTTGGGGACCAAACAGTCCAGTATAATCAAAGAACGTCTGTTTGTCCTTGTTGTTGCTATTTGTCCATTTTAACTTTTTAATTTTTTTTAATTTACTTAGATTTGTGTTTAGAATTTTAATTATGTATGATTTTATTTTGTAAACCGCTTTGACTAAGTTCACATATAAAAATGGTATATAACTAATTTTAAATAAATAAATAACTAAACTGGGATCTAAGCAGAAAACCACACGGAGGCATCAAAACCTCCAAGGTGTAGTGTCAGGTATATGGTAGCAAAACATAGTGGCAGCAAGACCCACAAGGTGTAGTGTCAAGGACATGGCAGCAAGGCAGAGAAGTAGCAAGATCTGAAAAATGCTTTAAGTCATCTTGCCACTCACATGGAATTTTCTGGAAAACCCAGCAAGGCAGATTGATTTTCAAAAAAACTTTACCATCATCTCTGTTGCTAGCCTTGAATGATGAGGGCTCACGATGTCCCTGCCACTAAAAAGAAACATTTGTGTGCCCAACATGGGAGCAGATCTGTGTCCATGTCCTAGATAGCAAGTCACAGAAATTTCTGCTGGGGTCTCCTTTGCTAGGTTAGAGTGAGGGTTTCTATTGCCAACTACTTTAGCTATAACTTATATCAAGAGAGACAGTTCAGTGGGGACAATGTGGCTTTCATGTATTGAGGAAGTGCTAGTTGACAGGGTGCTGCTTCTGCTTGCACTACTTTCTGGGGTGGTCACTCTTTCCTGCACGAAATTCCCACTGCACCTCCGCATCTGGCACTTCTGTTCAGGTACCCTAGACTCTAGTATCTCCTTCATTTAAGTGAGATGCTTGGACCATAGGGCAAGACTTCCTTTTACCCATGGATCACAACCCATGGCAAGCATGTAAGTTTTGTTTTCTATAAGAGATTTCAGTCTCTAATACACCTTCTGCTGCAAGGAGTCCATAAACGGAAACACCTCTGATTCCATTCCCTCTTGAGAAACAATAAAAACAGAAAACAGCAGTCAAATGCATTATACAAAGAAAAAAAAATACAAGCCATTGTGAGATACATAATATAGTTCTACAGGCATCAGCACCAACATATGGCAAAATGAAGAGACAAAAGAAGAAAGGGATAAAACTATAAAGGAAACTGAAAAAAATAAATTTTAAGGGAAGCTGAAGAGGAGAACTTAAGAAGCATACAGAATACGGTCAATGAGATGCCACAATTTAAGCCAGGAAACAATGCGATTGTGTTTAACCACTGCCAGCTTTTCATAATTGTAATAAAGTCAAACCCTATTCCACCAAAAGTGGACATTTAATAGAGAAGTATTCTTCCAGTGAGACAAAACTTTCTGGACAGCTATGGTAAGAAGAAAATCCAAAAGTTTGCGACTGTGGTGCGGAAGAGAATTGGATACCCCCTATAGACTTCAAAATCACCAATCTGTATGTGATAGGCATACACAATGAAAGAAGCTCTGACGTTTTTCCCCAAATCCCCTCCCAAAAGGACTGAACCAACAGGCATTCAAAGAAGATATGGGGCAGGTATGCATGATCCTGAAAACAGGACCAAAATTTATGAGAATCAGAAATCCCAGCTTTAAACAATGTATTGGGAGTCCATAGCACTCTGTGGGCTTCAAAATACATAGATTGAATTTTGGAGGATGATAAGGAAATATGCACAGACTGTCAATACCAATCTCAGAAGGAGCCTATCAAACCTGAATTTAAATCAAATCGCCATCAATTAATTAATCCAACAGAATTAGGAAAATGCTTACTCTTAAATAGTTTATAGACCTGTGAGGCTAACTGTCCAACAAAAAGGAATAAAAAAAAACCCCAGAATTCCAGCTTCCACCATAGAATTGGATGACAATAAACCATTAACACTGAGACAATGATGCAATTGGTACAAACAAAAGAAATGCGATTAAGGAAGGGAATGTAAAGAAGCCAAACCTTGGAATGGGAGAAAACCATTTTCTCCCAACACTTGCTGGAGACACCAAATGCCATGCCTTTGCCAAATTGCCCAGTTAAGAGAATGGCACCTATTGTGAAGTCTGGGTTAAACCATAGAGGAGTCATGGAAGAATGTGACCACCTTGGGTAATCAGTAGGTAAGATGCTACCAATGTCCTTAAGAGAATGGAGAGATGACACTAGAACAGGAAAAATAAGCTTTCTCTGGAGTAGGTGCAATCCAGGAAGGGCAGCTAAATGGAGAGACCAAACAATGGCTCTTTCCAATTCCAAGCATTCAGGGCAATCATTAAGGGGCAGATAATCTGCCAGCCAATAGTGGGCTTGTTGCATGATGTATGCTTGGTGGTAGGAATGGAAGTCGGGGACATTAACCCCACCCCATTCCTTAGTAGCTTTTAATTTCCAAAGGGCAATCCTGGCTGGTTTGGCCTTCCAGAGAAACTGAGATGGGATGCTATTTGTTTATACAAGCTCCAGGTAAATAAAACTGGAAGCATGCTTAAAATAAAATTAAGGATTATATATGACATGTTATATGAGGAATGTCAATATAAGACCGTGTGTACCTTCTTACGATGCTAGAAAAATACTTTAGCTATCGTGTCTGTGAGCCATTAATTTGGACTTCAAAAATCATTAGGTACCAGGTCTCTTATGACTCTGTGTTACTTAATGTCCACTTCCACATTGAAAGAATATTGCTTCAGAACTGGCCAAAGAATAAGGCCTTTGATATCACTTATCTTGCATACTTCTGTGGTCGATCTTGTGCAACCACAGAAGTATGCAAGATAAGTGATATCAAAGATTTAACCATGCTGCATAATTTTGTGTCATCTGCAAATTTGATCACCTCACTCATTGTACCCCTTTCCAGATCATTTATAAATATATTTGAAATCACCTGTCCAAGTATAGATCCCTGAGGCACTCCACTGAGGCACTCCACTGGTGAAAACACACATTTTAATCCAACTCTCTGTTTCCTGTCTTTTAACTAGTTTGCAATCCACAAAAGGTCATCACCTACTATCCCATGACGTTTTAGTTTTATTAGAAGCCTCTGATGTAGGACTTTGTCAAACGCCTTCTGAACATCCAAATATACCACATCTACTAGTTCACCTTTGTCCACATGTTTATTCACCCCTTTAAAAAAATGTAGGAGATCTATTTATTTATTTAATTAACATTTTTATATACCGTCGTTCATTGGGGATATCACATCGGTTTACATTTAAACAAGAAACTACGATTGGGTGGTGCTTGACAGATAACAAGAAATAAAATATACAAAACCAGGAACAGAAAATATATGCGGAACTAAAAGGTGAGAATAAATATACGGGAACCTATGTACACAGCACTATAAATTACTTACAAACTTACTTACAAAATAACTAAAGCGAAAGTTACCTATTAGTTACAAAAATAACTGAATCGAAGTTAAATGATACAGAATTAATGGATTATATAGTACAAAGAGTTAAAGAACATAAGAACATAAGAAAATGCCATACTGGGTCAGACCATCAAGCCCAGCATCCTGTTTCCAACAGTGGCCAATCCAGGTCATAAGAACCTGGCAAGTACCCAAAAACTAAGTCTATTTCATGTTACCATTGCTAATGGCAGTGGTTATTCTCTAAGTGAACTTAATAGCAGATAATGGACTTCTTCTCCAAGAACTTATCCAATCCTTTTTTAAACACAGCTATACTAACTGCACTAACCACATCCTCTGGCAACAAATTCCAGAGTTTAATTGTGCATTGAGTAAAAAAGAACTTTCTCCGATTAGTTTTAAATGTGCCCCATGCTAACTTCATGGAGTGCCCCCTAGTCTTTCTACTATCCGAAAGAGTAAATAACCGATTCACATCTACCCGTTCTAGACCTCTCATGATTTTAAACATCTCTATCATATCCCCCCTCAGTCATCTCTTCTCCAAGCTGAAAAGTCCTAACCTCTTTAGTCTTTCCTCATAGGGGAGCTGTTCCATGCCCCTTATCATTTTGGTAGCCCTTCTCTGTACCTTCTCCATCGCAATTATATATTTTTTGAGATGCGGCGACCAGAATTGGACACAGTATTCAAGGTGCGGTCTCACCATGGAGCGATACAGAGGCATTATGACATTTTCCATTTTATTCACCATTCCCTTTTTTGACTGCTGCAGCACACTGAAATGATGATTTCAATGTGTTATCCACTATGACACCTAGATCTCTTTCTTGGGTTGTAGCACCTAATATGGAACCCAACATTGTGTAATTATAGCATGGGTTATTTTTCCCTATATGCATCACCTTGCACTTATCCACATTAAATTTCATCTGCCATTTGGCTGTCCAATTTTCCAGTCTTACAAGGTCTTCCTGCAATTTATCACAATCTGCTTGTGATTTAACTACTCTGAACAATTTTGTGTCATCTGCAAATTTGATTATCTCACTCATCGTATTTCTTTCCAGATCATTTATAAATATATTGAAAAGTAAGGGTCCTAATACAGATCCCTGAGGCACTCCACTGCCCACTCCCTTCCACTGAGAAAATTGCCCATTTAATCCTACTCTCTGTTTCCTGTCTTTTAGCCAGTTTGCAATCCACAAAAAGACATCACCACCTATCCCATGACTTTTTACTTTTCCTAGAAGCCTCTCATGAGGTACTTTGTCAAACGCCTTCTGAAAATCCAAGTATACTATATCTACCGGTTCACCTTTATCCACATGTTTATTAACTCCTTCAAAAAAGTGAAGCAGATTTGTGAGGCAAGACTTGCCCTGGGTAAAGCCATGCTGACTTTGTTCCATTAAACCATGTCTTTCTATATGTTCTGTGATTTTGATGTTTAGAACACTTTCCACTATTTTTCCTGGCACTGAAGTCAGGCTAACCAGTCTGTAGTTTCCCAGATCGCCCCTGGAGCCCTTTTTAAATATTGGGGTTACATTTGCTATCCTCCAGTCTTCAGGTACAATGGATGATTTTAATGATAGGTTACAAATTTTTACTAATAGGTCTGAAATTTCATTTTTTTAGTTCCTTCAGAACTCTGGGGTGTATGCCATCCGGTCCAGGTGATTTACTACTCTTCAGTTTGTCAATCAGGCCAACCACATCTTCTAGGTTCACCGTGATTTGATTCAGTCCATCTGAATCCATCATGAAAACCTTCTCCATTACGGGTACCTTCCCAACATCCTCTTCAGTAAACACTGAAGCAAAGAAATCATTTAATCTTTCTGTGATGGCCTTATCTTCTCTAAGTGCCCCTTAGATGATCGAGGGGTAACTTCTCTAAGTTACCCCTCGATCATCTAACTGACTCCCTCACAGGCTTTCTGCTTTGGATATATTTTTAAAAGTTTTTACTGTGAGTTTTTGCCTCTACAGCCAACTTCTTTTCAAATTCACTCTTAGCCTGTCTTATCAATGTCTTACATTTAACTTGCCAACGTTTATGCTTTATCCTATTTTCTTCTGTTGGATCCTTCTTCCAATTTTTGAATGAAGATCTTTTGGCTAAAATAGCTTCTTTTACCTCCCCTTTTAACCATGCCAGTAATTGTTTTGCCTTCTTTCCACCTTTCTTAATGTGAGGAATACACCTGGACTGTGCTTCTAGAATGGTATTTTTTAACAACGACCATGCCTCTTGGACATTTTTTACTTCTTTTAGCTGCTCCCTTCAGTTTTTTTCTAACAATTTTTCTCATTTTATCAAAGTTTCCCTTTTGAAAGTTTAGCACGAGAGCCTTGGATTTGCACACTGTTCCTCTTCCAGTCATTAAATCAAATGTGATCATATTATGATCACTATTGCCAAGCGGCCCCACCACCGTTACCTCTCTCACCAAGTCCTGTGCTCCACTGAGAATTAGATTTAAAATTGTTCCCTCTCTCATCGGTTCCTGAACCAATTGCTCAATAAAGCAATCATTTATTCCATCCAGGAACGTTATCTCTCTAGCGTGTCCCGATGATACATTTACCCAGTCAATATTGGGGTAATTGAAGTCTCCTATTATTACTGCACTACCAATTTGGTTAGCTTCCCTAATTTCTCTTAGCATTTCACTGTCCGTCTCACCATCTTGACCAGGTAGATGGCAGTATACCCCTATCGCTATAGTCTTCCCCGACACACAAGGGATTTCTACCTATAGAGATTCAATTTTGTATTTAGTCTCATGCAGGATGTTTATCCTGTTGGACTCTATGCCATCCCGGATCACCTAGAATGATGTCTGAGGTGTATATGGATATGTTTTTGACTATATATTTAATAAAGGAGGAGGGGTTGCTGTCAAGAATTCCTGGGGGGAGTAAATTAAGCAGATTTGCAGAGAGGGGGATTTAAAGAAGCCAATTTCAAGTTTAGGCGCAGAGGTGATGGGATGGTGTATCATATTGAGTTCCTTTTTCACAGCTAGTAGAATTCCTCTGCATTTTTTTTGGGCCTTGGGATGGAGAAAATATTGTAAATGTTGGTGGGGAGCTGGTTTAGAAGTACCGTGTCAGTTTCCTTAAACGAAGTTTCTGTTATTGCACAGATGTCCGGGTTCTCATCAAGGAGGAGGTTGTTAAGAATGGGAGTTTTTTTGCTTAATGACTGTGCATTGAAAAGAATGAGTGAGAGGGCAGTGATACCAAAGATTTGGGTGAGAGGAGGGGAGATCATGGTGGAGAGGATGGGTTTAAGCTATGAGCAGTGCTGAAGAGTGTAGGGGGCGGCAAGTCTGTGTTTGTTGTGTCTGAGTATGTGTATGTTGTGGCTTTGCATATTGGAGGTGAAGTTGCTTGATGATGGTACAGGGTATGTGAAGATAATGTATATGGCTGCAAGTATTTGCTGAGATTTGAATAGAGCAGAGCAGCGTTTAGGTAGTGAGACCAGTTTTGAAGAGGGATAGGTATGAGAAGAGGACGGAGGTAGTTGCAGGGGGGGGGGGGTGTTTAGTGAGAGGCAGGTTGTGGATGAGAATGCAAGTGTGGGTGTCTGGCTGGGGGTAACACTGGGGTTTAAAGGAATCAGAGTTGGGAGGAAGTTTGTTGGGGCAGCACAAAGGGGTGCACTAAGGGGCAGGCCCCTTAGATGCGCTCCTTCTGTGCGTGACGCATAGTGTATGGTGCCTACAGCTCACCGCAGGGCCTTTTATTTGGATCCTTTATCACTCCTGGTGACATCAGTGGTCGTGGACGGTGGCTTCAGCAGGCACAGGAATGAAGGTAGGCCTCAATTGCTGGTCTGTAGGGACTCGCGGGCCTCGGGTTGGTGACCCTCGATGGCTTTGAGGCGCGGGTCCGGTTGGGGCCTTGGTCGGGCTCGCGGCACTGTTTTCAACTGGAAAGGGGCTGGTCAGCTCACCACAGGGCCTTTTATTTGGATCCCTCGTCACTCCTAGTGACATTGGCGGTCGTGGGCAGATTTGTGATGCAAGACTTACCTTGGGTAAATCCATGCTGGCTGGGTTCCATTAAATCATGTCTATCTAAATGTTTTGTGATTTTATTCTTTATAACATTTTCTATGTTTTTTCCTGACACTGAAGTCACGCTCACCGGTCTATAGTTTCCTGAATCACCCTGGAGCCCTTTTTAAATATTAGGGTTACATTGGCCATCTTCCAATCTTCGGGAACAATGGATGATTTTAATGAAAGATTACAAATTAACTGAAATAGGTCTGACATTTTATTCTTTAGATCTTTCAGAGACATGGGGTGTATGAAATTCAGTCCAGGTGATTTACTACTCTTCAGTTTGTCAATCTGGCCTACCACATCTTCCAGATTCACCGTGTTTTGGTTCAATTCATCTGAATCATCACCCTTGAAAACCGTCTCCATAACGGGTATGTCCCTAACATCCTTTTCAGCAAATACAAAAGCAAAAAAATTGTTTAATCTTTCTGCGACAGCCTTTCCTTTTCTAAGTGCCCCTTTAACCCCTCAATCATTTAACGGTCCAACCGATTCCCTCATAAGATTCTGCTTTGGATATATTTTAAAACGTTTTCCCCTCTATTGCCAATTTCCAAATTCTCTCAGCCTGTCTAATCAATGTCTTTCATTTAACTTGCCAATGCTTATGCTTAATCCTATTTTTTCTGATGGATCCTTCTTCCAGTTTTTGATTGAAGACCTTTTGGCTAAAATAGACTCTTTCAGCTCACTTTTTAGCCATGCTGGAGTTGTTTTTGTGGCATGGTTGTGGACCCCTGGCTGATGTGGTGATGACTTCTCCCATGGGGAGGGGCCCCATGGGGAACCACAACAATAGGATAAACTCTTGAGTAAGCAAACACAATAGAAGGAAGCTTTATTGTACAGCAATGTAGCACTGCCCAAGGGGCAGGCAGCTCTCTTCACCCCAGAGTAGTTTCTGATGATGATGAAACCACTACTACACTTTCATGACTTCAGAACAGTCTTGCAATCAGTAATTTTCTCCAAGATGGACTACTGCAATTCAATATTGCTAGGTCTCCCAGCCTCATACATAAAACCACTTCAGATGCTACAGAACGCGGCAGCCAGAATTCTGACAAATTCCAGAAGAAGAGACCACATCTCGCCAATTCTATCTAATCTTCACTGGCTGCCAATACACTACAGAATCCTACACAAGTCCATCACCATCATCCACAAATCCATCCACTCACAGGCCCCTCTCAACCTCCAAATCCCCCTCAGAATGCACTCATCATCCAGACCTATCAGAGACGCCTACAAAGGCTCCCTGACCGTTCCTCCAACTAAATCTACACTCCATAAGGCACTCAGAGACCGGGCCTTTTCTACAGCGGGCCCCTCTCTTTGGAATACCTTACCACCGGACCTTAGACTTGAACCCTGCTTACCAACATTCAAAAAAAAACTTAAGACTTGGCTATTCAGGCAAGCCTTTCCGGAGTCAAATATCCATTGAGAGACCTCACTGCACAATGTTAATATCCATAAAGAGACATCACTGCACAATGTAAATAAGTTACCTCTGTAAATTTTTACGCTACTATCCTTATTTCCTTCCTCTCCCAGTTCTACAACCTTGTTTTATTGTAACTTTTGCTTCCGTTGCACTTGTTAAAAGAACAGTTTTTGCACCCCCTGTTATATGTAAACCGGCATGATATGATCTTATCATGAATGCCGGTATAGAAAAACCTTAAATAAATATAAATAAATAAATGTTCAGTCCAGACACAAGTGCCGAGTTGATCTCACCCGAGGCTGGGAAACGGTGGGTCTGGTAGTGGTCTGCGGAGTGGGGTAGGCCGAGAACCCAGTCCCAGAGAACATAGACAATGAAGATAGATCCGGTAGTGGTCCGCAGGGCGGAGTACGCCGAGAATCTGGTCAATAGTGAGACAAGGTAGAGAGACTGAAGAATGAGGTACTCACGAGGCTGGTTAGATGCTGTCAGGGTTATAGCTTCCACAGTACTAAGGTAGTGAGGCTAGCTGAACGCCAATGCTGTGCTCCGTGAGACGCAGGTAACCCAGAAAGAGGCAGGAGCAAGCAAGGTCCTCGAGGAGCGAGTACCTAGGCGTCCTTCTAGGAAGAGTACCTGGAGAGAATAGAAGCAAACAAGACCCCCGAGGAGCGGGTGTCCTGAGGCTGTTGTGAGCAAGCTAACCCCAAAGGGTAAGTAGGAGGAGTGGGTAACCAGAGTGTCCTGGAATCAGCGAACCCCAGAGGGTTCTAGGAGTTCTGAGCAGGCATCTCAGAAGCGGTCAAAATTAGCTGGACCATAATCCTTGCTAACTCGTAGCAGTGTTGGAGGCTAAGTACCCAGAGTTAGTGACATCATGCGGTGGGGTCAACCCTGAGGCCAATGCGTGCGCCCTAGGAGGCCTCAATGAACATGGCGAACACAATCGCCCATGCCGGTCTGGGGACGCCGGAGAGGTCGGCAAAATGAAGCGGAGGCAGCCATCTTTCCCAGAGGAGAGAAGAGAGAGAGAAAAGAGGTAAGGTAGAGAGGGCACAACCATCTGCAACCAACGGGCGCAACAGCTGGCAATCACTTGACCTTCCATCCACCTTTCTTAATGCAAGGAATACATATGGACTGTGCTTCTAGGATGGTATTTTTTAACAATGTCCACATCTGTTGCACACTTTTTACCTTTGTAGCTGCATGTTTCAATTTTTTAAAACTATTTTTCTCATTTTATCAAAGTTTCCCTTTTGACAGCCATAGATTTTCTCTCTGTCCTCCTTCCAGTTACTAATTCAAATTTGATCATATTATGATCACTATTGCCAAGTGGCCCCACCACTGTTACCTCTTTCACCAAATCCTGTGCTCCACTGAGAATTAGATCTAAAATTGCTCGCTCTCTCATTGGTTCCTGAACCAATTGCTCCATAAAACTGTCATTTTTTTCATCCAGGAACTTTATCTCTCTATCAATACTGGAGTAATTGAAATCTCCCATTATTACTGCACTACCAATTTGGTTAGCTTCCCTAATTTGTCTTAGTATTTCACTGTCCATCTCAACATCTTGGACCCAAAAAGCAAATCGGAAGCCGATCCAGTTGGCTGTGATACAGTAAAGACAATGAGAATCGGACGATCAGAAGAAGCCCTTTATTTCAATGCCCGACTCTGGCCGAGTTTCGCTCATAGAGCTGCCTCAGGGGCAACTAAAATTGAACAAATAAATATAAAACCTTAAAACAACACAATTAAATAATTCAAAACAATAAGGACATAAAATACATGTATAGATGTACGTACTTAAATCATAAAATAAAATACATGTATAGGTGGATGGAAGTACTGTATACTCCTATCACTATACTCTTACCCAACACACAAGGGATGTCTACCCATAAAGATTTGATTGTGCATTTAGTCTCATGCAGGATCTCTATCCTGTTGGACTCTATACCATCCCGGGCATAAAATGCCACCCCGCCAACAAGATGCTCCTCTATGTACCCCGGTATAGCACTATCCCATTGATTGTCCTCTTTCTACCATGTCTCTGAGATGCCAATTAAGTTTATGTCATCATTCAATGCTATACACTAATTCTCCCATCTTACTTCTTAGACTTCTGGTATTAGCATACAAACATTTCAAAATGTGTCTTTGGTTTGTATTAACATTCTGCTTTTCAGTTGACAGGGATAAATTGGAATCCTTTAGCTCAGGTGAGTTTTTAATTATAGGCACTTGGACTACTTTTCTTATTATTGGAACCTCTATGTTGGGATGCCCTAACTCTAATGCTTCATTAGTATCCTTCGAAGATACCTCCCTCCGAACCATGTGCTGCTGAGTGATTGTTGGCTTTCCCCTTTGATTTATTTTGTTGTTTTTGTTTTTTTATTTTGTTGGTTTTTATATACCGAAGTATTGGAGTTGGCCTTCACTCTGGTTTACATTTGGAACAACATTATACATGAGGAACAGAATACAACTGTGATAACAGTAAGCATTAAGAGTAAAAGACAACTGTAACAAGTTTAGTTTAAAATGTAAGATTTAAATTTAATTTAAAATTATTAAATGTAATCTTACAATTAATTTTAAGATTAAATTAAAATTAAAATTAATTAATCTTAAAATTAAATTTCATCTTAAAATTTAAGATTAAAATTTAAGATTTAGTTTAAAAGCTGCTCTATCTCCTTTTTAAAGGTTTGCGTCAGCAGCCTGGCTCCACCCTGTTTAAAGTGGATTCTATCCCTTCAGAAAAGACTCCCCATTCCCCAAAAGGTTCCCCAGTTCCTTACAGAACTGAATCCCTCTTCCTTGCACCTTCATCTCATCCACACATTGAGACTCCAGAGCTCTGCCTGCCTCTAGGGACTCACGCGTATAACAGGAAGCATTTCAGACAACCCTACCCTGAAGGTTCTGGATTTCAGCTTTCTACCTAAGAGCCTAAATTTGGCTTCCAGAACCTCCCTCCCACATTTTCCTATGTCATTGTTGCCCACATGTACTATGATAGCCGGCTCATCCCCAGCATTGTCTAAAATCATATCTAGGTGATACGTGAGGTCTGTCACCTTCATACCAGGTAGGCATGTTACCAGGCGATCCTCAAGCCCACCAGTCACCCAGCTGTCTACATTCCTAATAACTGAATCACAAACTATGATGGCCAATCTAATCTTTTCCTTCTGGGCAATAGCCCTGGGAGACACATCCTCAGTGCACCAACTGGAGAGCAGGTCCTTGCTAGAGGATCATTTCCTGCTGCACCAGGTTGATGTTCTCCAATCATAAAACTTTCCTCCTCCAAGACAGAACCAGGTTCCAGGCTGGAGTTGGGACTTGCCTATGATGTCTCTGAAGATCTCATCTATATACCTCTCTGACTGCCTCATCTCCTCCACTCTAGCCTCAAGAGATTGAACTCATTCTCTGAGAGACAGGAGCTCCTTGCATCTGATGCACATGTACATTTCTCACCGGTGGATAAAAATCATACACTAGATGCAGAAAGGGAGGCCCCCTCTTGCTGCTGGACTGTTGCCTTCATCTTAAATTTGTTCATTTCCTAGTTGCTATAGGAGTAGGACTGTGTACAATTATGATCCTTTAAATGGATTAGTATATTCCCTATAAATCTTGTAGTAACCTACAAGGGAATGATTAAACTCTTGATAAGGTGTGGATAATTTCTGAATTTAAGTTAAAAGTCTTATTATTTTATTACTTTTTTACTTTTTATTTTAGTGTGAAAGTGTCACCTGCCTATAAATTAAAGGATGATCTAGGGGTGGGTGGGAGAGGGGTGAGAAAACAAACATGCAAACTTCTGTTTTTTGCCTGACTTTCTGATTACCTATTTAATACAATATTCCCAAAATGCCTGGTTTTTGCCTGTCCTCTGACTAGCTATTCAATACAGACACATAAAACACGCACTAAATAATATATCCCACTAGTTTTATTTCTCCCCAAAACTTTTAAGTTTTAAAAATTTCCCCAAGCAGTACTTACTGATTTTTTTTCAGCCACCAGCAAAGTGGTCTTCTCCTCTCAGTGCTCCCACTGATTTTAATAAAAAGGTCACCCAAGCCAAACCATTTCATAATGTGGAACATATAAGGCTTTTCCACCAAGGAAACTCTTTAACTTTTCCTCCAAAATGTTTACTATGGGGATGACCCCACTCAAGACAGCACTTCTGGCACTCAGATTCTTCATGACATCCTTGAAAGGCTCCAAGATTTTGTATCTGCTGCCTTAATGCTACCCAATCATAATATCCCAGGGGGAAATCCATACTTATCTCTGCTTCCAAAGACAGATCATGAAGAGATGTCTGCTGATCCACTAACCTCTGCAGCACCAGACAGGTGGATTTCCACCAGGTGCTAATGTCTTTGCTCAGATGCTTACGTGGCATCCCAAATCCTTCCTGTTTCTCATGGAGAAGCTGCACAATCTCTATACTATGAAAAACATTATTTGCTATTTTCCTGCACCTCTCTATCATGCCTTTCTGGACAGCAATCCCAAGGTCCTTGTGGCCCATTTCCAGGGCATCACTCACTACCAAGTGCAACTAGTGTGCAAAGCAATGGATCACCCTATAGCTCCCATTTCCATTACCCTCATTCATAGTTTCTGTCATAAAATGCCAGCCTCTCTGGTCTACTTGCCGGCCCTGCAGCATCTATCTACAGGCTTTTAGAATATTGCACAATGTATGGCAGCTGTCATTCACCAGGGTGTGCAGCACAACCTAGCTGCACCCTGATGCATGGTCCTCTCTAGAGCTGCTGACTGATCCTGCCTCAGCCAGCTTCCACCAGACTTTTGTCAGGGAGAGGTAGGTATGTGTAGCATTTGTGGTGCTTCAGATGTCACTGGTAAAATGTACGCTACTCCTCTGCCTTGGCCAGCTGTGCCTGCATACGACTATGGCATCAATTTTACATGATGGGAATAACCTGCCTACTGAATGTAGTCCTGGAGATCACTTTGTAAATGGAGGCTAACATATGCAGTTGATGTTTAAAGCCCAGGATATCCACTATCTGCAGGGTCTTGCCCACCAGGGCAATCATATTCCCAATATGCTTCATCACTAATTTGGATGCTTCCTGCTCTTGTCCTGGGATGATGATACAGAGCCTCTATGGTGTTTTGCCACTTGGATGCATGACATGGGGCTGCTGACCTGCAACCTGACTGATGGAAAAGGCCACGTGCTCAACTTGGGGACAATTGTTCTTCTTTTCCACCCCTTTGCTATGCTTTTAGCTTTGAGAGGCAGAGGGAGTCTTCCCCTGATACCAGTGCTATTGGGTGGTGTTTATGTAGGTGATGCTACATACTAGCATGTGGCTGATGACCCACTACCTTCCCTCAACTGATGGTATTACTGCAGCGAATACACTGAGCAAAACTGTTATAGAATGCAGCAGCTGGGCCTATTTGTAGTCAATCAATAATAGAACATATGCCTGCAGTATTTTGTGAGTTGCATTGGCTCCCAGTTCAGTCAAAAGTCATCTGTAAGGTGGCAATGCTTGTGCATAAATTGTTAACATTTGACTCCTGCCCTTGGATGAATACTTTTCTTCTTATTTAAAATCCAACATGTGTGATTTGTTTTTTGGAAAGAGGAATATTAGATATACCTATTGTTCATCGTCCAGTTACCAGAGACTAGAGGGCAAGCTACCTCTGTGGCCACAACAAATTTGTGGAACACACTTCCCTATGAACTACATATGATAATCTGTATAAAGTCATTTTAAAGCAATGTTAAAAAACGTATCTTTTTTATTTAACTTATTTGCTGTGATATAGCTGTTGGGCTCATGAAACTGGGATATATTGATTTTGAGCAGTGATTTTATTGTTGTTTAGTCAGTAGATGTTTTCTTGCATTGTTGAGTTTGTCATTGTTCTGTTTCAATGGTATATGTTTCCTTTACTCACTGCTTAGGGCCTCGGTATGTATGGTTTATAAATACCAATAAGTAAATAGGGCTACCCTAACTTTACATTTTCTCTACATCAGGGATGTATTACATGATCTCCTCTATATCTTTGAGGGATGATATTGTTGCTGGCAATGGAGTTGACTATGAGTTAAAAGGCATTGCTCACACTTTCTGCCTGCACCGCCTGTTCCTCCTGGGGGTTGTTCTCAACACCATCAGTATCATTTATTTCCCCTACCTCATCACTGGGGGATAGAACGCTACTGACTAGAGTTCCAAAATTTTCTTTGGCTGCTAGATTTTCGATATTTTATGATTCTTCATCAGAATTTGTTTTTGAAAATACTGCCTCCATTATCTCAGAAGCAGTAATCATGGAGTAGTATGTTACTGCTTTTGAGTGTTGTATTAATGTTTCCCCATGTTCATGCCCTTGCCCTGCTAATGCCAGCCTTGGATGATTCTCCAGCCTTGTTTCCACTGGCCCAAAACAAGAGGGATAGTAACAGCTGGGATGACACATGTTCTCCCAATTTCAGTTTCTTATGGTTTGATCCAGTTTCTACTCTTGGCTTTCTGTGGCTAAAATGGAGCAGGACTCCATTTCTTTCATTGCTTATAGCACTGCTTGTACTTCTGACAGGCTGTGCTGGCTCTGCAGCAACACCTAATCCTCTTCCCTTGCAATTACCTCCTTTTCTCTTTCCTAATAGTGGCAAGATGGAATGTGAAGTTGTTGCTGAGTGTTTTGATGTCACAATATTCTTTTTTTATACTGTACCATTCACCAGTACCACCATTACTGATTGATTGTATGTCAATCAAGTTGACAGTCTGAATTTGTTCTACAGTGGCAAGATGAAATGTGAAGTGGTTACTGGGTGTTTTGATGTCACAATATTCTTTTTTGATACTGTACCATTCACCAGTATCACCATTACTGATTGATTATATGGTAGCCAATCAAGTTGACAGAGTTTGTTCAATGCTTAGCAAACACTGTCAACTTGCCAGAGTTAAGCTTGCTAGTTGCACAAACTCAGTCTCTGTTTTTCTAATGCTATCCCCCTTTCTCTCTCTCTCTCTCTATCACACACACACACATACAGTGTATTTGTCTGCCTTGCTGTCTGCCTCCTTTGGCATACAAAAATACTGTTAGAAAGACAACCAAGAAGACTAGCAAGGTTGTACTTCTCTTCACTTCAATCTGTCTTCAGATCAGTGTGCTACATGAGGCAGACAGAATTACAAAAAAAACACTCTTCATTAGTACTTCTTTAATCTCCACTCCTATCCTACTCCACTGAACAGACAAAAAACAGTGCCTCTGTCTCTTTGTCACAGTGAATGACACTGACTGCAGCAGTGGAGATCACAAAAAGCCCTTTGCCAATCCAAGTGCCTTCTTTTTAAAAGATTATCTTCCATGCCAATGAAGCTTCTGAACACACAATCTCTCTCTGCAAAATTCAACAGAGCAAATGGAGTTTCTTTGCATCTGATCCAACCTTTCAATCTAAGGGCATCAACATCACTTGATCCAAATGGCAGTTAATGGCTAGTTAAAAAAAATGATTAATTTTGATTGGTCCTTCATCCTTTCAATTCTCATCTCATCACCAACCTGGCTGCTATATCACACAGGCAAAGAGTGGTTGCTATAGTTATCAGTTAGATAGTGCACCTTTCTCAGTGTAGCAGTTTTGAATGGGCTATAGACTTGAATTGAAAACAAATGGAGTTGAAATTTTTGTTTAAATGCATTGGCATCCTCCATTTAAAGAAAAATTACCTCATTTACCTATACATTTCAAATAAATTAATAAAAGGAATAGACAGTTTTATTTGATAGCTACTGGTCAGATCCCAGTAGTTTATCTAAAAGCTATTAAAGTAGTCTTTTCAGCATTAAGTGGATGTTTATAATTAGTTAAGATAGAATTCCATATGAACCCTACACTCTGAAGTTAATAATTAGAAAGAAACTATCAAAGGCATGAGTAAGGCAAATGTTATTTAAAGTTCTCTCACTTTTTTCCTTTGATATGAGAACAATAAAACTTCAAAAGTTAAATTCTCAACATAGCTAATTAACTAAATTAATGATTTGATCTTAGCTGAAACAGTCATTTAAGAATCACAATTATATAAAATATGCTCTTGAAAGAAGCACCCTCATCTCCCCCCCAAAAAAAGCATGTTAATCTTTCCAAACCAATAGGAATGCAGTGGCGTAGGATAACACGGCAGAGAATGTGAAAATTAACTGCGAGCAGCAGAGAATACATTGACAGCGAAAGCTCTTCCTCTGATGGGAAAACACTGCGGGAGTTCTCTTTCTACATTGCTACACTGATGTGCTTTCCTCGGATATATACCACATGAGGAAACTAGGAACGCCGGCCCTAAAATTCAACTGGGAGCAAAAGACAATATTACACCTTAATACAGTGTTTTTTTTCAGAAAAGAAGATTTTCATTAAATTGCCATTTTCTGTTTCCTAGTCTTAAGAATATTAACCTAGAGGGACATTTGAGTAAAGAGATGGAAAAAGTGAAGAACTGGTGGAAGTGCAATCTAGCAGCAGGTTTGAATGGTACCCTTTTCAAATGATTCAGTGATCTTGGTGCTGCCAGAATGAACGGCAAGATGAGAATGATGACATCGTATGTACTTCCTGTGATGGTTGAACCCAGATAACAGTTTAAATTTATAATTTAAAATGAAACACCTATTAGGCCATAATATGTTTTTTCCAGGGTTTCTGTCGTGGAGGGGAAGTCTCCTTTCCAGGCCCTTCACATGGCTTTAGGTTTTCCATTTTAATGGCCTTGCAAATAGCACTTTAAATTAACAGCATAAAGGAACATCAAAATCAGGACTCAAGCACAGGAGCGTTGTTTAGTGGTTTCCAGCATTTCTCGTTTACTGATAAGGTGCAAATATGATGATTTCAAGTCTTTAGCGTGAGTGCTGTGCGCTTCTTAAATGGTACCCATGCTTTCTGAGTAGATTTGTGATGTATTTCAGCCTCTCTTAACATTCAGATTTTAAAGCCAATTGAAATTGTTCTTTCAGCTACTTGATTTCTTCTCTCCCAGTGGATACTGGGGCAAGTTGTGCACTTTCCTGCCAATGTTGGTGAAGCATTCAAGAGATGGCATTTAAGCTAAATAGTCTTTTTCATCTCTCCCCCAGGTAATTCCTTTAACTCCTTTTTTCCAGTAAAGATGGGGGTCCATTCCCTCTACCCCCTCTCTCTTTTCTCCTCCTTTCTCTCCACAGGATCATTTCTTCTTGCAGTGCAATATGGCCATGTAAGCACAAGAGCGTAGTGCCCTGTTCCACCACCATCATGAGTGAACTTGTTCAAACTTTGATGAAGTTATGCAAACAGCCAGCTAGCTACACCATATGTTTACTGTAAGATATACCCAGATGGATCCCTTGAATGCACTTTGGACTGGTTGTAATTTCCACTCTATGCAGGTTTATATATTTGGTTTTATGTTCTACTTTTTAGGTTTTTCAAAGTAGATTGCATCAGGTACTATAGGTGTTTCCCTGTCTCCTGAGGACTCACACTCAAAGTTTGTACCTGAGGCAATGGAAACTGAAGCAACTTGCTCATGGTCACAAGGAGCAGCAGCCAGAGAAGTTCTTCATTTCCATCATCTACCACTGACCAAAAATCTAAAGGGGAAAGGAAGGGCTTCCCAAGATGAATTATCTGTAATTTTACAAATGCGACCCTCGCCACTGAATTAACATGTGATTTCATTGTCATTTGGGACTCAAATTGAATCCCCAAGTTTCTTGCTTCTGCAACAATAGGAATCACATCCTGAAACAACTCTGTGTGCTTATGGCCTGTTTGCAAAATTACAGTTTTTAAACATTTGAAACCAATTTATTTTGATTTAACCAGGGTTGAATAGTAGTCATGCAGTTCACAAACCTGCACTCAAGTATAGCACTGTTTGTTTTAAATGATACTTTTCTATTAAATTCATTTATATTCATACCAGTTTCTATACAGGTTTATTACTTTTTATGACTTATGAAGGTTTGAATCTTTGTACGAATAATGAACTATATAATTACTTTATTTATTTATTGAATTTAAATTTTGTTCCTTTATATATATACATGTTTAATCTGTTTAATTACAGTTTGATGTATTAATAATTTTATATCAATGTTAACTTTTTGTCTTACAGATTGTAATCTTCTTATGTTTTATTGTTATACTTGTAAACCGTTGTGAAGGCTAGTACCAAACAATGGTATATAAAAGTCTACAAATAAATAAATAACTACATTGCAAATCATCAGCATATATACTATATTGTAGGAAACATCAAGAGAACAAAACAGAGCACCAATGAGATGTAAATAAATAGATGTTAAAAAGGACCGTCAATAACGAGGATCTCTACTGGGAAGTTATTCTATGTATGAACAATCGTTTCTGTGAATAGTTATTTTCTAATGTTACTCCAACCTTCTGAGATTGTTATGACCTCTTCTTCTTCTATAATTTCTTTGCTCTTAGCAAAGGTGGCCTGGTCAAACTTAATTTGATTGCATATTTTTTTAATATCAGGGCATTCACTGTGGCTGGAAGCAGCATCCTTTCCAAGAACCAGAAACTTGCAAAAGTACATCTTTTGTCAATCATGTTTTGAAAATAAAAGTTTTCATTTTTTATTTCAATAAGGCAATTTCAACAAATCATTAGAGAAACATTCAGTTGCAATGAACAATAATCTTTACAAATCTTAATGCCACATTAAAACATTATTAAGATATTTCTTTTTATTTCATATTCTTAAATAGGAAGTGAAATAGTGTAAAAATGTGTCCATTTTGGAGAAAGAAAATCTTTAGCAAATTTTCTGCCTCTACTCTACATTATAAATAGCTATGTCATTATTAGCATGCTTATTGTCTTTTTGAAAGGCTGTTGACTCATAATTTCTATCTTTTAACTGCAGGAGAAAAAGAAGTGTATATGCACTAAGGGGTAGATTTTCAAAAACTGCGAATAGGCGTACTTTTGTTGGCGCTCCAGGCACAAACAAAAGTACGCTGGATTTCAGTAGATACGCGCGTAGCCGCATGTATCCGCTGAAATCCGGGATCGGCGCGCGCAAGGCTATCGATTTCGTATAGCTGGCGCGCGCCGAGCCGCGCAGCCTACCCCCGTTCCCTCCGAGGCCGCTCCGAAATCGGAGCGGCCTCGGAGGGAACTTTCTTTTGACCTCCCCTCCCCTTCCCCTACCTAACCCACCCGGCCCTGTCTAAACCCCCCCCTTACCTTTGTCGGGGGATTTACGCCTCCCTCTGGGAGGCGTAAATCCCCGCGCGCCAGCGGGCCTCTTGCGCGCCGGGACGCGACCTGGGGGCGGGTACGGAGGGCGCGGCCACGCCCCCGGACCGCCCCAGGCCATAGCCACGTCCCCGTACCCGCCCCCAAAACGCTCCCGACACGCCCCGAAAACGCCGCACGGTTTGGGCCCGCCCCAGACACGCCCCCGACACGCCCCCTCCGAAAACCCCGGGACTTGCGCGCCGGTAGGCCTATGTAAAATAGGCTTTCCGGCGAGCAGGGCTCTGAAAATCCGCCCCTAAGTCTCCTAAAGACATGCAGTAATATTATCTACTTGTGCTATTACAAAGAAATAAAAATAAAAGAACAATTTGATTGGAATTGCAGAAGCCAAACCTAAAGTGTAGAGCTTAGTTGGAGTCAAGTTAAAAGTCTACTTTGTTGAATATTAGAAGCAAAATCATATGCTAAGCTATTAAAAAATGATGAGGTCAATATTCAAAGTAGCGGCCGCTGAATATGCACCCAAGTTCAGCAGCCACCACTTAGCCATAAAAATCCCTTACAAGGCTAAAATGTACACACAGAAAAGGTTGGCATGCATTGGGCGGATCAGGGGCGGAGCGATTCAGACATATAACATATATGCTTAACTACCAATATTCTGAGTTAGGCATATAAGTGTACATCTAAGTTTAAACATCCCATAGCCAGGTAGAATAAAGTGCACACATATACACATATATTATTCAGTGGCCTCGCCATACTGCTGAATGAAGCTCGTATCTTAGATAAGTTATATCCATCCAAGGGGGTCATTCACCAAATACCATTAGGGCATTATCACGGGTTTTAGGCCCTTGACACCCGTGATAACGCCATAATCCCTGTGATAAATAACACATCGTGAGATATATATGTAAATTTTAAATTTTTCCCACCTAGGTGGAGTCAGGGTACAGTAAATTAAAATGAGGGGTGCTTAGCATTGCATGCAATAGCATTATGCCTGCAATAATTCTGCGTTACTGCCGAAACAGGATTTGCAATAAATATGGTAAATCCCAATTCAGACAGGGAGAGGGGAGTCAGGGAGGAGAGGGAGAGAGAGCCTTGGTGGAGGCACACATAGTAGTCAACTATTTATACCACTGTAAGAGGGGCCACTAGCAACTTGTGGTGAGGTTTGAGGGGTGGGATGGGTTCTGAGGGACAGTTTTACATGCACAGTGATACGTATGAACAGAACAGTTACCATCAGTGAAGATTTTATGTGATTTAGAGTGATGAAAGGTACACAAAGATGAAAATTGTACAATGTACTCTCAACCTAGCTTGATGCAATCTCTATCTAGCTACTATCAAAGGAGAGAAAGTGAAAGTGATTGCATGTGAGAGGGAGGAACAAAGAGTGTGTGATTTCATGTGGGAGAGGGTGTGATTGCATGAGGAGAGAGAGAGAGAGAGAGAGAGAGAGAGAGAGAGTGTGTGTGTGTGATTACATGCAGGAGAGAAAAAGAGCCCTCTGGGGACAGGGAAATAATTACAGTACCTGCATGTAATCCACTTTGAAGTGACTAAAAGGCAGAATATAAATCATATAAATAAATAATAAATTTCATGTGGGAGAGAGAAAGCATATACATGTGTTGGAGAGTGTGTGTATGTCAGAGAGAGAAAGGAGAAAGTTTGTGTGCATCCTCCTCTGCCTCAACTAAATTATGACAATCTCAGGTTTGGAGAGGATTTTTTTTTTTATAATTTTTATAAATTTTAATTAGTTGGTGTTCTTTGATGCCTGATGCTTAGAAACATTTTAATGGTGTTTGGAAAATGTAATAAAATATGTGTATGAGTTTTTAATTATTGGATATTATTCTATTTGTCAGCTGTTTTGAAATATTTATTCTTTTTATTGGTATGGCATTGCTATTATGATTGATATATTTCTTCATTTTGTTGTTTGATATTTTATGAGAAGCAGCTATGTTTCTGTTTTCCATTGTTGCACTGCATACAGAGTTTGGCTTTTTACAGTTCAGTTTTTGTTGGCATGTTTCTATTTATACTTTTTGATGGTCACTTTATTCTGTGTTTGGTAAGATTCTGCATGCATGACTGAGGTGAGGTATTCTGGTAGCTAGCATATAGTTTCTGTATAGGGATCTATAGCATCCTGGCCTGTTCTGTTTTCCTAATAGATAGTGAGGAGGGGGAAGGAGTTAGAGACATTTTTCTCTTCTCCTTTTTATAATTTTGTTTTTACATTGGGAAAACATGAGAAATGAATGAATGAATACAATGAATAAATGATTTTTTTTTCATTTGAAACAAACCAAATGAATCTTTGTATCCTATGATATGAATAAACAAACAAAAAAACAATATTTTTGCCTCTGCCTATCCCTAATGGCTATCTTTCACATTTCATACTGAAGCTGTTGTACTGACATACAGTAGTTTGCTCATACCAATGAAGATTCTTGTGTTGTACCTTAAGACTCCTAGAAAAAAGCACTAAAAACAAAATGGCTGGAAGACTTCTTTGCACTGCAGGGTATTTTGACAGCTTGTCAAAGGTCTATTTTTTTTTTTTTAACATCAACCTGCTTGTATCTTCTAAAGAAAGCATAAAATATGTCAAAATGGCAGGTATCACAGTGCTGCAACAAACAATAGAACAAGTCATTATCTTACAGGAAGAAAATACATAAAAATTTATATTGAAAACTGTTCTGAGTGGTAATATGTCATGTGAATATGATGCAAGAGAGAATTAGTTCATTGTTGTTAGTGTGCTGTTAGAATTATACTTTGTTACAAACCTTATGTGATATTTTCTGAAGTAATTTACTAAAACATTCAGAGGGATGGACCTGCGTACATGAGTCCATGTGCGTGCGGTTCCAGGTGAGTGCACATGGACGCGTGGATTTTATAAAATGTTCGTGTCGGCACGCGCATGTTATAAACATCGGGTTCCCATGCGCACACGCACGCCAGATTTTAATATCCACGTGCGCATGTGCGGGTGGGAGGGCTCTTCTGCGCGTAGGGGGAGATTTTTGAAATTGCACGCGACCATGTGACTTGCCTTTTTCCCAGTTCCCTCCCAGTCTGCTTCAATAAAGCTGATCTTCCTACCTTTTTCCCTCTCCTCTCCCTAAACCCTCCCTAACTTTTCTAAATTTTTTTTGGTCTTTTTACTTACATGCTCTAACGAGCAGACTTAAGTTCTGCACGATGGCTGGCTGCCAGTGCATGCCTCCCTGGGACAGGGCCTAATGGCCGCTGTCCCAGCCGGCACCCGCCCCGCCCCTCCCCGCCCAGACCATGCCCCTAGCCCGCCCCCTTTCCCTCATCTGGCACTTCTGCGCGTGCTGGCGTTTACGCGTATGGTTGGACCCGTTGTAAAATGCGCGCGGCAAGCGCAAGGCCTGGCACGCGCGTAGACCCTGAAATTTACAAGTGTAGCCCTTTTAAAATCTGGGCTTAAATAGCCAGCTAAGAAAGTTAGCTGGATAAATGTATCCAGCTATCTTAATATGGACATTCAGTGGCACATTCACTGAATACGCTCGGATAACTTAAAGCAGGTCTAACTTATCTGGCTAATTTAGACGGATAAGTCTGAATATTGCCACTTATCCAAGTACATTAGCAGATAAGTAGCCACATCCTCGATTGCCCCTGTCCTACCACCACAGACAGAAAACCATTTAGCCAAATAAATAGATTATTCAGGTAAGTCAGAGGAAGCATAAATATAGAAACTTTGTATAGAATTGGTTGGAAAGGATTTAAAGCTAGATTATAAGAGCCGCGCGCGGGCGCACATGTGCACGCATTTGCCAGCACACACACATAAATGTGTTTATTTTATATCGGTGCGCACATGTGCGCACGAATCCCGTCTTAAGCGCATAAGGGGGGGGGGGGGGGATTTTAGTAGGTACGTGCGGCGATACAATAGACCTATTTCCCAGTTCCCTCCCAGTTCGCCCCAGTAAATGACTGAACTACCTAAACCCTCTACCTCCCTCTAACCCTACTAATCCTGACCTCTTTAACACCACTGACTACCCTTTTTTTAAATTTTACTACTTACAAGCTGTCCATAGCAGAAGCAAGGTACGCGGTTGTAGGATCTCGGTGCACGCTAGTGCGTGCAACTGACTTCATAGGTGCAGTCCCAGCCCGACCATGCCTCACCTTGGCCCCGCCCAGACCCCACCCCACCCCACCCCTTTTTTCTCCGCATACCGGGAGGCATGCATTGTGCTGCGGGCCTCTTAAAATCTCGTGTGGCGCATGCACATCCTAGTTAAGTGCATGTCTCCCAGCTTTGGCATGCGTATGGCTTTTAAAATTCACCTTTTATATTTTTTTTTTTTTTATTTTTTTTTTAGTTGACAATTTTTTATTAGAGTTTTATAACAAAACAAACCAAGATACTTACAGTGGAAGTACAAGTCAATATCCATGAACAATCAAAATAATGAATACAAATGTCGTGACTTGAACCAATTCACAATGTGCTTGCGTAAGAAAAGAAGAAGAAAACAGTAAAATAAAGAGAGAACCATAAAAGATATAAGTAGAACATAGTCAAAAGAGGTATATAAGAAGCTAAAAAAAAAAAAAATAGAAAGAAAGAAGAAAGATATAGAAACAGACGAGAGTAAGAAGAAGGATGCGTCTTATTGATATTAGCATGCCAGAGGTAATACACATATACAGTAGTTGGTAAACATTACATTGAATTAATATAGACGTCTAATGGTTTCCATACTTGAGACCAAGTTCCTAATGCGGCCACATTTGACAGCCATAGCCTTCTCATACTGGGTATATAAACAGACAGTGTTTCCACCACAAAGGTTCAGATAATAAGTCACTTCTCTTCCAGTTAGACACAATATTGTGCTGAGCGATAGTCAAAAGAAAATCTACTAATTTACGATGTGGTAAGGATAGAAAAAGTGACGGATGTGCTCCTTTAAGATGGTTACTGAATATGATAAGGGGAGAGTAAAGTTCATAATGTTGGAAATTTTATCCCATACACGTCCCCCAAAAAAGTAAAGACAAAGGGGCAGTCATATAACATATGTGTAACGAGGCATTCAGGGCCGAGCACGACCAACAAGCATGAGTCTCCATAGACCAGCTCTATGTAATTTCCATGGAGTCCAGATAGCTTTATGAAGAATAAAAAAGGAAGTTTGCGTCAAGCTGGAAGAGAGTGAAACACGGGAAGAGACATTCCAAATATATGTCCACATAGAGGATGGGATTGAAATACCTATATCCGACTCCCAAGTGGGATGCATCATGTTTAATCTATGTCGTGCTTTAAGCTTCTTAATCATTTTATATAAACGGGACGCTAAGTGACCTTTATCCCCCTGTGCCTGATAAAAAACCCATAAGTAAGGAGATTGGTCATATGGAACTGTACGTGTACTATGAGATTGTATAGTCTCTTTTAATTGTTGCCAAGCATAGTATTGAGTATCAGGTAACCCATAGCTGTCTATCAACTGAGAGAGTGGAATCATCTTACCATTTTGAAAAATGGAAGAGACCAGCCAGATATTACACCGAGACCATATGGGCCAAAACGGCGTAGTGTTCCCAATCTGGAGTGACGGGTTATGCCATAAGGGTGCCATCGCAGAGGATCGCCAATCTAAAAAAGAATCAGGTCTCCTGGAATCTAATTCAGAAAAAGCTCTATGCAAGGATCTTAAAATAGGACTAGCATTCATGCGGGTGGAGGGAGAGAGACCAGGAAAACAGAACAAAGGAAAGGGAGCTAAAACATTCTGTTCAATGCAAAGCCATCGGGGAGGAACTGTATCCGAATGCTCAAAATCAAAATAATAATACCCTTGCTGCAAGATAAAGGCTAAATGATATGAATAAAAATCTGGGAAGTTCACTCCACCCCTACTCCGAACATTCTTTAATTTAGAAAGGGCAATATGCGGGGTTTTATTGCGCCATAAGAAGCGGGCCAATATTCTATCTACCTTTTTATAAAACTCATTGGAAAAAAAAATAGGTATCATGTTCAAATATACGTGATTTTAGGCGCCAATACCATCTTAATAGTATCTAGTCTTCCCCACCACGTAAGATGAAGGGGAGACCAGTGCAGAGTAATATCGGTTAACATACGTATGATTGTAGATTCACTATGAGTAATAGTGTCTAAGGGGTCCATAAAAAAATATACGCCCAAATACTTTAATTTGGAGGATTTGGTCTGGACAGGGAGATTGGTAAGATCCAGTACTGAAGCGGAATGATTAAGTGGTAATAGTTCGGTTTTATTCCAATTGATTTTATAGCCAGACAAAGAGGAATATGCGGATATGAGTTCGAATAAAGGTGGTAGTGACTTCCCAGGTTCTTGTAAAAATAAGAGAACATCATCAGCGTAAGCTGAAAGTTTGTACATATCAGAGCCCACTGAAACCCCATGAATTGCAGTGGACTGCCTAATAGCTGATAGCAGAGGTTCCAAAGCCAGGTTAAATAATAGTGGGGAAAGCGGGCAGCCTTGACGCGTGCCCCTATATAAGAGAAGGAAGGAGAGATTTGTTGGTTGATATAGAGGAATGCCGTAGGAGAAGTATATAAATATTGGATCCAGGCAATAAACATAGGACCAAGCCCATACCATTGTAGTGTGTTCAAAAGAAAAGGCCACTCAACGCGATCAAACGCTTTTTCAGCATCTAGTGAAATGGCCACTGCTGGAATAGATGATAGAAAAACCGATTGTTGGATATGAAGAAAGAGTCTGGTATTGTTGGAGATAAGACGATTCTTAATAAATCCAGATTGAACTGGATCTATCAAGAATCCCAGTACTCGAGACAATCGAGTGGCTAAGATTTTTGTAAAAATTTTGTAATCAGTATTCAGTAGAGAAATGGGTCGATAATTAGCTGTATTGGTTTCATCACGACCTGGCTTTGGAAGTACTACCATACATGCCTGAGTGAAGGAGACAGAAGAAGAGCCAGGAAGGAGAAATGTAGAAAAGTAATGATGAAGATGGGGAATCAAAGTTTTCTGGAAGGAACGATAAAAGTCAGATGTAAATCCATCAGGACCAGGTGCCTTTTTCTGAGCAAGGGAATTGATCGCCATTCCAATTTCCGAGGTGGTAATAGGGAGATCAAGGGTGGTCATTTGTTCTTTAGATAGAGTCGGATGTTGAATGGTAGAAAAAAATGCTTGAACCATCTCTGGCGTTGCTGAAACCTCTGATCGGTATAAAGCAGCGTAAAATTCTCGAAATGCTTGCAAAATATCAGTATCAGTGGTCAGAGGTATATGAGAAGAAGACTGTATCTTGGTGATCCTTTTCTTTTCTACCCTTTTTTTCAAGTAGGAGGCCAGCAAATGACCACATTTGTTGTTACCTGCATAATATTGCGCCTTAGAATGCGATATGTGGAGCTGTGCTCGAGAACTGAGAAGTTGATTATACTGGTAACGTACTTTAATTAAAGCTGTTAATGTCGCAGACGTAGAGTTTTGGATGTGTTCCGCTTCCAAAGAAGTGGCTTGTCTTTGAAGAGAGTTCAGAGTTTCTTTTTGCAGTTTAGCTCTATGAATAGAATACCCAATGATCTCCCCTCGAATCGTGGCTTTAAAAGCATCCCATAATGTAGTTGCCGCTACCTCACCTGTAGAATTAGTTTGAAAATATTCCAAGATTCTTTTGTCTATTAGGGTCATAAATTCAGGCTCCTCTAATAGGTCCGGGTTAAATCGCCATTGTCGCTGAACACTGATAGGGTGTGCAAGGGTGCAGGTGATAGATACAGCTGCATGGTCAGAGACCAAAATAGGGTTAATCTCTGCTTTAAGAATTCGTGGCAACAAGGATTTAGCAATTAGAAAAAAGTCAATGCGCGAATAAGAAGAGTGTGGCGCAGAAAAAAAAGTAAAATCTCTCCCAGTCGGATTGAGCATTCGCCAAGGATCTGTAAGACCATATGTCGCTAAAAGATGCTGTAAAGTTCGAGTGGATTTAGAAATAGTGAATCTAGCTTCGGTTCTCTTATCAAGGACTGGGTCCATTGGTTGATTGAAATCTCCCCCCACTATACATGGGGAGGAATCCAACTGAAGTAAGAGCAAAATTGGTTTGGAAAAAGCTTGGGTCATCCAAGTTGGGCGCATATAAATTAAGAATATTGAAGGACTCATTGTGTATAGTAATATGCACCATATTCCATCTACCTTCTGGATCCGCTAGATGATGAGAAACTGTCGCTAGTAGGTTTTTATGAAGAAGAATAGCTGTTCCCCTTTTCTTCTTGACAGCAGGACTAAAAAAAAACTTGTCCCACCCATTGCTGCCGAAGTTTGAGTGATTCAGATGCATTTAAGTGCGTCTCCTGCAGTAGTACTATGTCCGCTTTCAACGTTTGTAAATAAGTGAGGATCTTCCTCCGCTTAATAGGATGAGAGAAACCATTGACGTTTAATGATACCAGATTAAAAGAGTTGATAACAGAAGCCATTATAGAATATTGATATGCACTGCGGTAACACCGTATTGTATGTCCCTCCGGTACAGAAAACATACCATCTTCTTAAGAGGATCGAAAGGAAAAGCTAAGGAGAGAAACAGTTCAAAAAAAGAGAAAGAACAAAAAAACAGAAAGCAAAGCATTTGTGATACAAAAATAAAGTGGATCGTGTCTGAAGGGTAGTGTTATATTCACACCACCACAGTGATAGTCCAAAATGAGCCTCTAGGCAGACCAAGATTTAGCCCACTTCCCCCGCTCTGAGATAAAGATTCCACAGTGTATTAGGACGAAATATTAAGGTAGAAAACAATCCTTGTCGTCTATCGATCAATTGTACTTAAAAAAAAGAAACAGAAAATCAGGACAATTAGTTCCGCTACGATAAAAAAGGAATGAATGAAAAAAAAAACAACTTAAGTATCTCCTGCCTTAGGAGGGCAAGCCATCGGGTAAAGAGACCATGAAGGAGGTCCCCATCTTTGAAAAAGAACATTGATCCCCCAGTAAGCTTTCTTAGAAGCTAGATCATACAAAGAACTTAGTCAAGGATCAAGTCACCATAGATGCCGCAGAGTCAAGAGAGGCCAAAAAGGCTTCCAATTCCCGGGGATCATGAAAAATGGTGGTTTGATTGTTATGCGTCACCCGCATCTGGGCAGGATAGAGCAAGCCATATCGGGCCCCCAACGCCTGCAGTCTGGGCCGCATAGCTAACAAGTTTCCGTTTAGCTGCCGTGGACTTCGCCAAATCCGGGACGAACAATATCGTCTGTCCTTGGTAAAGAACCGGTGTCTTAGTGCGGGCTGCGGCAAAAATCTGAAGCACTTGGGGATATCGCAAGACCTTGAAAATAATGGGTCTAGGATATTTCGAGAGTTTGATAGGGCGCGAGGGAATCCTGTGCGCCCTTTCCAATTCAAAAGGTTGTTCAAATTCAAGTTGTAGACTGGTAGGAATTAATTTTCCCAAAAAGGTAAGCAAATCATTACCTTCTACTCCTTCTGGGACTCCCAAGATTCTGATATTATTCCTCCGATTCCGGTTGGAAAGATCTTCCACAGCGTTTTTTAACTGTGCCACCTCCGTAGAAACTGAGGTAAATGACGCAGTCGTAAGGAGGAGCGAGGAAACCTGCGATTCGGTGTCATCCAAACGGGACTGAAAGCCATCCATACGTGCAGATAAAGATTGCAAATCGGTGCGAATCGCCGAGGTAGTCTCTATATTCAGCTGTATCAAGTCCTTAAGTTGTTTTAACTCTGTTAAAACCAAATCAGCGGACGCCATATTGCTGGCTTGCTTGGCCTTGTCCGGCGTTGGAGGGTCTTGTTTCTGACGCTTCGAACCCGCTGCTACCGCAAAAGCAGCCTCGATCTTCCCGGATTTCGAGGTAGCCATCTGTTAGATAAATGTGATTTTCTGTGCCAGAAGACAAAAAAAACTCGATTCGTCCAATTTTTGAGCAAAAACAGAGCGAGGGCTCACAGAGCCTTAGAAGTAGGCAGCCATCTTGTGCGCCGCTCAAGAGCGCCCCATTCACCTTTTATATTTTAATGTAAATACATTTGCTATACATAGAAACTTGATGGCAGGAAAAGACTGTTTGGCCCATCCAGTCTGCCCCTCCGTCCAATTAATTTAGCAATATAATTCTCATCACTTCCTTAGAGATCCCCTGTATTTATCCCATGCTTTCTTGAATTCAGATACTGTTTTTGTCTCCACCACTTCCACTGGGAGGCTGCTCCACACATCCACTGCCCTCTTTGTAAAGAAATATTCCCTAAGATTACTCCTGAGTCAACTCCCTTTCAACCTCATCTCATGACCCCTCATTCTAGAGCCTCCTTTCTATTGAAAAGGCTCACCTCATGTGTATGGAAACCTTTGAGCTATTTGAATGTCTCTATCATATCTCCCCTATCTCGCCTTTTCTCTAGGGTATGCATGCTTAGATCTTTAAGTCTATCTGCAAATGCTTTAGAATACCGACCATCTTAGCAGCCACCCTCTGGACTGACTCCATTCTTTATTTCCTTTTGTGGTCTCCGGAATTGTACACATTATTCCAAGTGAGGTCTCACCAGGGACCTACACAGGGGCAATATCACCTCCCGTTTTCTGCTGACCTTTGCTCTTCTTGTGCAGCCAAGCATCTTTCTGGCTTTTACTGCTGATTTATCAACCCTTGGGCAGAGGTGGGGTTGACGCTGTAGGTAGGTGGAGTGGGCTGATGGACAGAGGCCACTGGAGCTTCACCAATACCAGACCTCGTTCCCCGCGGGTTGAGCCTTTAGGTGTTGGGGCCGGCTGGACTTAGGTGGGCCTCTGTATGTAGTTGAAGTAGAGATTGGGTTCAGTCCAGAGTCAGCAGATGAGAGATGGTACAGTCTTACTCTGGAAAAGGTATTATCCTGGAAACTCAGGATCCAATGGAACGGAGGCAGACAGGGGGCGCCCGAGCAAGAGCCGACTGAAGCCTGAATAGCCCACGTCCAGGGAGTAAGCTGGAGAGGCATTGAGGAACAGGCTTGAGTCAGGGTTGGCGGCAATCCAGAGGCAGTGGCAAGCAAGGCTGAGGTCTGATCATGGAGACAGTCAAGCATAGTCAAATGATGCTGAGGTTCTGGGTCTGGAGAAAGTCAATGGCGTGGTCAGGTGAAGCAGAGGTCCAGGCTTGGAGGGAGTCAATGGCGTGGTCTGGCGAAGCAGAGTCAAAATCCGTGTAGTCAATCCAAGGTATGGAGCAAGGCAGGAACAAGGAGACAGGAACCAGGAACAGATGAGGAATAGGAACGCAGGGATGAGACAAATCTCTAGAAGCAATGAGTAAATCGACCAGCGAGGAGACCTGTTGCAAAGACAATGCTAGGGCACATAGCCTGCACTTAAATACTGTAGCTCTGTTGACATCATCATCTAGGGCCGCAGCTAGGTTCCTGCTGCTGTCCCTACTTAAACATCAATGATGCACATGCACGCACTTAGGGAGGGGCGCAGTGCCAAGTAGCAGCGTCTCTCCGCCGGCCACGCAGAGAGGCCCGATAAGAAGTGGTGGCTGGACCAGGAATGCCAGGGACTGCAGCTAGGCCGGAGGCACCAGGGGAGGCCCATGG
Organism: Rhinatrema bivittatum; assembly: GCF_901001135.1. Lineage (NCBI taxonomy): Eukaryota > Metazoa > Chordata > Amphibia > Gymnophiona > Rhinatrematidae > Rhinatrema > Rhinatrema bivittatum. Next base: position 14,924 of record NW_021820758.1, on the reverse strand, counting down.
TCGGAGCTGATGGCCCACCACTGCCAGCGAGGAGGAACCAGGAGCTGGAGTTACTGTAGAAAGGTGAAGGGGCTGTGCCGCGGGTCTGCCACAGATGGCATGCATAACACAGAGAAGAAGCTGCTTCTAATGATGTTAATTAATTTTACAATATTCCTGAAGCTGGAAATAAAATATTGCACACCTCTTATATTAGTTATTATTATCAATTTGATTGAAAAATCATGTTTTCACTGCTTTGCTGAATTTTAAATAGTCAGTTTGTGCACAAATATCAGAAGCAAGAGAATTTTACAGGGTAAGAACCTGGTCACTAAATGAAGACTAGTAGAGTCCAAATCAATAACTGAAAGAGGTGGAATATGGAGGTAGTCTGACTGTGAAGAACAAAGTGTTCAGACAGGAGAATAAGGTATCAAAAGTATGGCAAGATAAAAGCAGAAGATCAGAGGAAAGAGTGTGAAATATTAAACATAAAATCTTAAATCTGGTCCAATACATAATAGGTAATATTGGAGAAATGTGGTCATATTTTCTGAGTCTGTAAATTTCTCTTACAGGAGTGATTGTAAACTGTAAGCATATTTGGAATTCTAAGAAGTCAAGAATAGCAATAATCCAATTTAGAAATGAAAAAGGCATGACTAATAATTTCAAATTCTGCAGATCAAATAATGGGCACAGCTAAAAAAAGAATTTTGGACTATGGTAGAAATACAGTGGGTCATAGTCATGAATCAAGCTGCATGCCCAGAGCAATGACAATCGATTAAAGGGGAATTGGAGTACCATGAATAATTGGAGCCGCAGGCACAATAAAGGGGCAAAGAGGTACCCGCAGTGGCAGGAGTTGCACAAAACACCATGAGAAGAACAAAAAAGCAGCAAGAGTGAAAAGAATACCCAAAGACTTTAAAGAGGGCACTAATAACAGTAGCATAAACTTTTGAAGGAGTTGCGAGAGGCTTTTTTCACCCATCTTCATCCAAAGGCATGAAGATGGGTGAAAAAAAGCTGAAAAGGTGCAGGGAAAACCCCAAGTTACCAATAAAGGGAAAAAGCAGCACAAAGAGTGTCATAAATATACCAAAGCACCATGATGGGCACAAAGAAGACCTTCACAGAGGCAAGAATACCCTAAAGTCTGGGTATGACAGCAAGGCAGAATGATTGAAAGACCTTCAAGGTGGAAAGTCTGGGTATAGCAGCAATGCTGCATGGAGGAAAGACTCCTAAGGTGTAAGATAAGAGGAATAGCAGCAAAGCAAAGTAGCATAGAAGATGTCTGCCTTCCTGTGGAAGCACTTGCAACATGTCAGATTTAGTTCAATAGAATGATCTGTCAGCAGTATCATTTTTGTGACATACGCTTTTATTACATTCTCTACTTGAAACTGATCTTGCTGCTGGGTGGAATTATAGGTTTCTTGTGAAATTTGCTTTTTGATTGAAAATTGTCACAATCACAACATGCGAATGGTCTCTCATCGGTGTGTGTTTTCCTGGTAATTGGTAAGGTTTGCTTTATTTAAACAATATTTGCCATGTTCTGTTGCATTAATTTTCTTTTCTTATTGAAACCTTTCCCACATTCAGAATATGTAAAAGGTCTCCTGTACATGTTTTCTGTTATGCATGCACTTCTTCCTGGTGAGGGTTTTGCTACAATCTGTATATGTATAGTGTCTGTCTTTAATATCAGATCTCTGCTATGATTTCAGAGTTACAGGATCCCTTGCTCTTCCCTGTGTGTGTAATATTACTGGTAATTTGCTCATACATAGTGGGGGAGGAAGTGCTAGCTGACTGGGTGTTGCTCAATCCTTTAGTACTCTCTGGGGTGGCCACTCATTTCTGCACTTCTTCCCCATTATTCCTCTGCCTCTGGCACTTCTGTTCATGCACCTTAGCTAACAATATTGCCTTCCTATGTGTGAGACACTGGAATTGGAGTGTGAGACTCCTTTTCAACCACAGATCACAAAGTGTGGCACGAATGTTCTATTATTTCATATCAAAAGTTTCAGTTTCTCTTGCACCTGATGCTGCAAGGAATCCACAAAGTGCAATACCTCTGCTTCCATTCCCTCTTGTTCACAGAAATCCTGTATCTTTTCCTCCATAATATTTACTATAGGGATGACCTCGCCCAGGATGGTTCTTCTGCTTAGATCCTCGGTAAAATCCTTGAAGGGATTCAGGATTTCTATCAACTGCCTCATCATTACCCAATCAAAATGTTCCATGATCTGTTTCCAGAGACAGATAATGAAGGCATTTCTGTGACTCCACTTACCTCTTCAGCATAATAAAGGTGGAATTCTAGCAGGTGTCAACATCTTAAATCATATGTTTATGAGTCATCCTGAATTCTTCCTGCTTCTCATTGAGAAGCTGCTCTCCTTTCTCACTTTGATGGAAAAGCCCCATTATTTTCCTTCAACAGGTATTAGGTTCTTCAGGAATAGGTGCTTGTATTCATTGGGCCTCATCTCCATGGCACCCATCACTGCCAGGTGTAGCAAGCGTGAAAAGTAACGAATCCCCGAAATCCCCCATCTTCCATTGCCTTTATCATATTTGCACCAGTATCAAAGAAACCTGCTTGAAACTCCTGCCTCTCCTGTCTAGCCAGGGCTGGTGCATCCCATTAGGTGAACTAGGTGGTCGCTTAGAGCACCAAGCATTAGAGGATAGGGATGTGAATCATTTTCCATATCGTCTTAACGATAGAAATCGTGTGGCAGGAGAAGAAAATCGTGTTTGGCACGATTATTTCATTGAAAAATCGTTAAAAATCGTTTTTTCCGATTAGTGCGCACTAACTCCCCGTTAGTGCGCACTAACTCGAGTTAGTGCGCACTAACTCAAAATGATACAAATAGACACTTTCCAGGTCACTGAAGGTCAGTTAGGAATGAATATGTGTTCCTATTGGCTGGCAGCCCTCTTATCTATTGATGTTACCAAGGTTTCCACTGAGGTGATGGTTGGGGGGATGGGAAATGGAACTGGAAACTCATGAACACCAACAGAAAATGAAACAAAGTGTTCACACTTCCCAGGTCAGTAAAGGTCACTTAGGAATGAATATGTATTCCTATTGGCTGGCTGTGCTCTTATCTATTGATGTTACCAAGGTTACCACTGAGGTAATGGTTGGGGGGATGTGAAATGGAAACAGTTGGAAGCTTGACATGTGATGATCAGCACTCACGTGACTAGAACTTCTTTGTTTATTATTTTGTTAGCAGGCACCTGAAATGCTAGTGCATGTTGAATTTGCCAATCACTGTGCATTTTAGAAAGGTGGTCCTGGCTGGAACTGTACACAGTTCAAATATATGTAATTGATTGTTGGTAAGTGTATTTTTTAAGTAGCCACACTGGCACAAGTATGTTTACTTTTCCTCCTACTTAACTCACTAGCTCAGCTTTGTAAGAAGGGCTTCTCTGCTGGAGTGAGGGTCAGGCAGCTCCCCCCTGTCTGTGAAGCCAGCCTCTCACTAGTAATGCAGGGAGGGAGCTGTCTCAGACTTCACCATCCTCCCCCCCCCTCACCCACACACCATTCACTAGCTGGGACATGGGGGAAGTCAGGAGTGAGGGTCAGGCAGCTCCCCCCTGTCTGTGAAGCCAGCCTCTCACTAGTAATGCAGGGAGGGAGCTGTCTCAGACTTCACCATCCCCCCCCCCCCTCACCCACCACACCATTCACTAGCTGGGACATGGGGGAAGTCAGGAGTGAGGGTCAGGCAGCTCCCCCCTGTCTGTGAAGCCAGCCTCTCACTAGTAATGCAGGGAGGGAGCTGTCTCAGACTTCACCATCCTCCTCCCCCCCCCCCCTCACCCACACACCATTCACTAGCTGGGACATGGGGGAAGTCAGGAGTGAGGGTCAGGCAGCCCCCCTGTCTGTGAAGCCAGCCTCTCACTAGTAATGCAGGGAGGGAGCTGTCTCAGACTTCACCATCCTCCCCCCCCCCCCCCCCTCACCCACACACATTCACTAGCTGGGACATGGGGGAAGTCAGGAGTGAGGGTCAGGCAGCTCCCCCCTGTCTGTGAGCCAGCCTCTCACTAGTAATGCAGGGAGGGAGCTGTCTCAGACTTCACCATCCTCCCCCCCCCCCCCACCCTCACCACACACCATTCACTAGCTGGGACATGGGGAAGTCAGGAGTGAGGGTCAGGCAGCTCCCCCTGTCTGTGAAGCCAGCCTCTCACTAGTAATGCAGGGAGGGAGCTGTCTCAGACTTCACCATCCTCCCCCCCCCCCTCACCCACACACCATTCACTAGCTGGGACATGGGGGAAGTCAGGAGTGAGGGTCAGGCAGCTCCCCCCTGTCTGTGAAGCCAGCCTCTCACTAGTAATGCAGGGAGGGAGCTGTCTCAGACTTCACCATCCTCCCCCCCCCCCACCTCACCCATACACCATTCACTAGCTGGGACATGGGGGAAGTCAGGAGTGAGGGTCAGGCAGCTCCCCCTGTCTGTGAAGCCAGCCTCTCACTAGTAATGCAGGGAGGGAGCTGTCTCAGACTGGTATCAGGGTTAGGGCACTGTGTGCAGGAAGATCACAACACTCCTGGTATTAATAGGGATAGGGCACTGTAAGAGATGACTGTAGTAGATTGAATAAAGATCTGATGTTTCTGCTCTCCTCACACCAAACAAAAACAACACACAAGCAGAGAAGCCCTTCTTACAAAGCTGAGCTAGTGAGTTAAGTAGGAGGAAAAGTAAACATACTTGTGCCAGTGTGGCTACTTAAAAAATACACTTACCAACAATCAATTACATATATTTGAACTGTGTACAGTTCCAGCCAGGACCACCTTTCTAAAATGCACAGTGATTGGCAAATTCAACATGCACTAGCATTTCAGGTGCCTGCTAACAAAAATAATAAACAAACAAGTTCTAGTCACGTGAGTGCTGATCATTACATTACTTTTTTGTCAAGCTTCCAACTGTTTCCATTTCACATCCCTCCAACCATTACCTCAGTGTTAGCCTTGGTAACATCAATAGATAAGAGCATAGCCAGCCAATAGGAATACATACATACATATTCATTCCTAAGTGACCTTTACTGACCTGGGAATGTGAACACTTTGTTTCATTTTCTGTTGGTGTTCGTTAGTTTCCAGTTCCATTCCCATCCCCCCAACCATCACCTCAGTGGTAACCTTGGTAACATCAATAGATAAGAGGGCAGCCAGCCAATAGGAACACATATTCATTCCTAACTGACCTTCAGTGACCTGGAAAGTGTTTATTTGTATCATTTTCAGTTAGTGCGCACTAAATCGAGTTAGTGCGCACTAACGGGGAGTTAGTGCGCACACTAACTCGATTTAGTGCGCACTAACACGATTTAACAATTCTAACGATAAATCGTTAGAATTTCTATTGTATCGTGTTCTATAACGATTTAAGACGATATAAACATTATCGGACGATAATTTTAATCGTTGAAAAACGATTCACATCCCTATTAGAGGATGGTGAAGAGCAGCCATGTAGGGCCATGAGCGTAACCTCTCCCACTCACGGCTTGTTAGGCTGCAAGCAGCACTCATCCTGTTTATGGCCCAGAGAAGCACAGATTCAGCTGACTATGAGCAGTGCCCATCCTGCTCATGGCCAAAAATAGCAAATACTCGGTGGGCCACAAGCAGTAACTCAGTGAATGAGGTTGGGACGTGTGGGGGGGGGGGGGGAGGGGAGGGAGATGGGGAGCGCAACGCAGAAGGTTCACCTAGGGTGCCTAACAACCTTGCACTGGCCCTGGGTCTAGATGTCAACCTTCCAGCATCTTTCTTATGGCTGATAGAATATTGGATGAGGTCTGGGGATATCCATCACCTGGGTGTGCAGCACAGCCCACTTGCACCCTGATAATCCTTCCCTGCTAAAGCTCCTGTTGTGTGTTAACACACATGGGTGTGTGTTAAGCATGTGAAGCATTCACGCTGATCCAGCTATCACTGGTGAAATGCTTAGTACTTACAGCTGCACCTGATGGGACTATGGCACTAGTTGTACAGGGTGAGGATACTACTAAATGTAGTGTTGGAGGAGATTTTGTAGTTGGGGGCTAATATAAGTAGCAAATACCTAATGCCCATATTCTCCACTATTTGCAGGGTCTAGTGGTCATCCAGTGCAATAATTTATCCAATGATCTTTATTACTACTTTGGATGCTGCCTGCTTCTTTCCCTGAGACAATGATATGGAACACTTCCCTATTTCCTCTATGGTAGGTTACCACTGCGGACTCATGGCAGGGGGCTGCTGGCCTGCCACCTGAGTGCTGGAAGGGGCTGCAGGATTATCTTGGGTAAAATTCTACATTTCAATCCCTTTCCTCTGACTTTTATTCTGAGTGGTCAAAGAGGTCCCCAAGCTACCACCTTCCCTGATTTCAATGCTAGTGGGTGCTGCTTCTGCAGATGCTGCTTCATTCTAGAGTTTGTCGGAAGCACCACTTGCTTCTCTCAACTGATATCCTTAATGCAGTGAATACACTGCGCTGTCCTCCCTCATTTTAAAGTGCCTCTAGATTAGGGATGTCTTTCACGATATCTTCTCTATATCCTTGGGGGCTGATGCTGGCACTGGAATTAAAGTTGTTTGTGTACCTTGAGGAAAAATGCCAGGGGCCCTCATTTTACCCTCTGCCTGTGCTGCCTGCTCTTCCTGGGTGTGTTGTTAATACCATCAGTATATCTCTCTCCGTCATCACCACCCTGGAGGCTAAGATGCTAATAGCTCTTCTAGCTCTTCCATTTCTGATTCTGGATTTTGGCTGTTGTACTTCTGCTGCCCCAGTTCATGCTCTTGCCCTGCTATTGCTATTCTTAGATGGATCTCCTGCCTTTTCCCTCCACTCCAAAACTATAGGGAGAGGAACAAGTAGTGGTAGTATATGCTATCCAAATTTCAGTTACTTCTGCCTTGAGCTGCCTTCTGCTTCTGCCATTCCTCGGCTCAATAGTCTTTTTTCAGCTTAGGGCCAGCACTGCTACTAAGCTGGGTTGGCTCTGCAGGAAATCCTCTACTGTTTAAGGAACAAATGACAAATATTGGGGGATCTTGTGTCTTCCTAAACAAACTCTGGGGTTCGGTATCCCTTCACAGGGTAACAACCAAACAGGTTGGAATTCCAACTGGGACAGATATCGTGTTTGCTTAAACTTCTGTCTGGGCTATCGTGTTTAAATAGTGAACACCCTTTATCTTTTAAATAATAAACAGAATGAGCCAAATGAACTAAAGTCACTATACCAAAACTCTCCTTGATGACACAGCCCTGTTACTGTGTTTAAGCAACTACTTTTCCAATTTAACTTGCCATTAAGGATGAACAGTCTCCAGAAGTTTAAACCACTGAAGGAAGGTGCTGTGTGTCCGCTCGACACTGTCAGTGTTTCGACATCCTGCGTCTGCTTCAGGGGCTGGAGAGATGGTGCATAGTGTGATTGGTTTCTGAACGCCGCTTTTCTTGTCAGACCAGCAGCGTTCAGAAACCAGTCAATGGAGTACTTCATTGCAATTTACCCATTTCAAATTAATGTATATACCTACTCTTAAGTATTCTTTCCTTGAAAGTTATATTATTATCTTCTAGATATCAATCATGTTTTGGAGACTCCAGATATGCAAATTTATCTCATGCATATTCATTGTGGATATCCTGAAAACTTGACTGGCTGCAGGGTCCGCAGGAGAGGTTTGGGACGCCCTGACCTAGCAAATTTTAATACATAAAATACAAGCATTCATAAAGTTCTTAATATTGCTTGTCAAACAAGAACATCATTGTGCAAAAGGAAGGATGATCGTATCGCCCGTACTTGTGGAGCTAAGCTTCGGCTTTCACACATTTATAAATGGATCATATATGTAATCATCGGTCCCAATTTGTGATTGTGTCCAAGTATTTTTTAAGAATTTTTTTAACTTTCTTATGCACTTAAAAAAAAGCCACGAGATTACATTCTTTGAGTAGCTAATCTCAATCCAGAAATCAGTATATTTCTTGAAATGTAAAACCCCTTTCTAACCTTTCATTACTTGAAAACCCACAGTCAATTGGAAATCTGACCCTTCCGTAAGTGTTAATGCTTCTCTATTCTAGTTCCTTACAGTTGAATCTTATAACCACTTGTAAAGAACCTTGTTAATCAAAGCAAAAAAAAATCCTCTTTGTTGATGCCTAGCAAATGGTGACATAACAATTAGGGTAACAAGGGCATGCAATACTGTAAGTTACACTATCCACTACAAATGGGGAACTCTAAAAATGCCTCATAAGCAAAAAAGAGAATTCAGTGTGCTCAGTCACCATGGAATTTAATTTACACCTCAACTATTGTAACACAATCTATAAAGTGCTTCATTTCACAAGCAGCAGAAGACTGAATGACCTTTATCAAGTTTAGCAAAGAAAACGGATCTGCTTCCCTCTCTGACCCTTCCCGTTAAGACACATTCATATTAGAACAGAATCTGTAATGGGAAGTTGCCAAGATCAAGTCTTGTATTGAATATTAGTTTGCCATACAGGTTTTTCTCTATGCTTTTCTGTTGTGTGATAAACATGGCGACAGTTTACAATGGTACAGCTCACTATCCCGTTAAATGCAATATATTAATGTGCTATCCAAATATTCATAAACTAGAACATGTTGTTTCAAAAACAGATCTGTTAACAGCTGCTGTATACACTGTTTGCATTTTATTTTACAGCTAACTGGCATTTTTGGATGAGTGGTTTGCAATTTAAAAATAAAAAAAGCTCTGCAGCGTTTGAAAGCTAGCCAGTCACTTATTTGACTAGTCTGGCACATAAGATACAGGTGCTGTCTTTGAGCAGGTTATGAAAAAGTAAAGCATCAGCTCCTGTTATTCAAACAAACTACAGCAGCAATTTATAGCACACCACCGTGTACTGAGGGAGTTTGTTTGTGCTTTCGCATGTTATAGGGTTAAAGTACCACAGAGCTAAGCCGTAATGAAACACAACAAATAAAAAGGAATAAGAGGAAAGGCAGAAAAAGATGAATAAAAATAGGGTTCAGAACAATGACTACAGGAAATCTACTAGGAAGAAAAAGCCAACAGAGGTCAATGGCACTAAGAGTCAGAGAAAGACGAAAAAGCATATAAGCTAGTGTCCAACAAGAACAAAAGTTAGTTGAGCCTCATTATGAGTAAGAGGATGTTGGTATTCAAAGGTTTATGCAGGTAACTTTTGGATATGCAAACATATAAACCAAGATCTGAATATTTCCCCTTACTAACTGAACATAAGAACATAAGAACATGCCATACTGGGTCAGACCAAGGGTCCATCAAGCCCAGCATCCTGTTTCCAACAGTGACCAATCCAGGCCATAAGAACCTGGCAATTATCCAAACACTAAGAAGATCCCATGCTACTGATGCAATTAATAGCAGTGGCTATTCCCTAAGTATAATTGATTAATAGCCATTAATGGACTTCTCCTCCAAGAACTTATCCAAACCTTTTTTAAACACAGCTACACTACCCTCCAACTTTGTTCACCCACCCCCTGTTAAAAAATGATATTTATTGTAAAGCTTGTTGCTAAGTTATGTTACATTGTGAACCGAGGTGATGTTTTGCAAACGTGCCTCGGTATATAAAAAACCCTTAAATAAAATAAAAAAAACAAAAACTGCACTAACCACATCCTCTGGCAACAAATTCCAGAGTTTAATTGTGCGCATATTGTCCACATATTTTATCTGGAGAAAAAGGGGCAACAATTGTGTATTCTGGAAGTAGAGCTAAAATTTAGCAGCACATGCACATATTGAGCACAATATGACACATTTATGTGCTCAATTCTAGTTAAAAATCTAAAGTTATCCAGGTAAACTTATGTGAGTATTTAATCTAGGAATGTTCACTGGCAGATGTATGTTATGGCCTGCTATCCAGAAAAAGTTGCAAGCCTACCTTTACCCAAAAGCTTAGCCACTTACTAGCTCTCTGAATATTGATCTCTAGATTTATTCTCCATATTGATAAATATCTCCTTGCAATAGAAAATGAAGCTAATTACTGTATTTTTCGCTCCGTAAGACGCACCTGACCATAAGACGCACCTAGGATTTAGAGGAGGAAAATAAGAAAAAAAAGATTCTGAACCAAATGATGTGCTAAAATATTTAATAAAATATAACAGAATGAACAGCAGTTTTAAGAACCACTCAACAATGTCATTAACATGGACAAATACTGTCATTAACATGGAGAAAGTTCTTTTTCACTCAACGCACAATAAAGCTCTGGAATTTGTTGCCAGAGGATGTGGTTAGTGCAGTTAGTGTAGCTGGGTTCAAAAAAGGTTTGGATAAGTTCTTGGCGGAGAAGTCCATTAATGGCTATTAATCAATTATACTTAGGGAATAGCCACTGCTATTAATTGCATCAGTAGCATGGGATCTTCTTAGTGTTTGGATAATTGCCAGGTTCTTGTGACCTGGTTTGGCCTCTGTTGGAAACAGGATGCTGAGCTTGATGGACCCTTGGTCTGATCCAGCATGGCAATTTCTTATGTTCTTAATAAATGAGGAGAGACTTTAAGTTCAAGTACTCTTCTAGTTGTCTGGGAACCCCAAGAACTCATCATCGCTAGTGTCAGAATTTAGGAAGCTCAGTTGCTCACGATCACTGGTATCACTTTCTTTGCTATCTTCATATATGATATCATCTTCAGTGCCATCTAAGGCATTGCTAATGCCACATTTTTTTGAATGACCGTATAACGGTTTCATCCTTCACTGACTACCATGATGTTTTCACCCATTCACAAACTTGAGTGACAGTGGGCCTCTTCATTCTTCCAGTAGGTGTCAGATCATGATTATCAGCAGCCATCCATTTGTTCCACTCTTCTCGCATAAACACTTTGATGGAAAGGTCGAGAGGCTGCAACTGGCTGGTAAGACCCCCAGGAATTACAGCTAGATGAGTCTTCACTTCTTTAAAGCGCTTTTTTGTGGTTTCACTAATATGTGCTCTAAGCTGGTCAAGCACTAATAGGGTAGGTTTTTTCAGAAGCCCTCCAGGACGCTTGGACCACACTTTTTCAACCCATACTCTCATTCCATTTTCATCCATCCATCCTTTTTCATGAACATGCACAACTCCTTGTGGGATCATTTCTTTTGGCATCTGTTTCCTTTTGAAAATTAACATTGGTGGCAGTTTTGTGCCATCTGCACAGGACAACACAAACGTGTAATGGGTTTTTCTCATGTCCTGAGGTTTTCACGGTTATGGTTTTGGCACCTTTCAAATCACAGTCTTATTAGATGGCACATCAAAGGTTAGCAGGACTTCATCCATATTCCCAAACTGGCCAATTTCAAAGTCATTTTTCTTCCTAGCATCAATTACAAATTTGTGAAAAGACACAATCTTTGATTCATCTTTTGGCATTTTTTGTGCAATTCTAGTTTTGGTGCGCATGGTAAGGCCACTTCGCCTCATAAATCTGTAGCACCACGATGGTGATCCAGTAAAATCCTGAATGCCTTTCTCTACAGCAATGCGTTTGGCTTCATATATTATCATTTTTGTAGAGACTGAGAAGCCATTATTCCTGTGATGTGTGATCCATTCTTTCATGTCCACGTCTAACTGTGGCCACTTTGCAGCATGCCCACGAAAAGTGTGCTTACTTTTATCTGCTTTTTGCAGCTGCTCCTCCTGTTTCCTCCACTCCCTTATCATTTTTTTCAGTTGGAGGTGGCCCAAAATGTTTCTCCGCTGCTCTGTTTCCATGTTCCTTAGTATATTTTACTACCTCCAGTTTAAAAGGAATTTTATACGCTAGCCTTTTCTGCTGCTGGCCTGCCACCTGAGGGCAGGCCAGCAGCAGACATTTGTGTAGGTAGCAGGAGACTGTGGTATTTTTCTGCAAGAAAATATAGTAATGGCACACTGTTATGTAGTGGATCTACTACTGACGCACTGTTATGCAGATGAATCAGCTGCTAACGCACTGTTATGGGGGGGCACTATTAGAGTTATAGCCTTATAGGAGACACGTTATTGGAGGAAACTTTCTTAGGCCCCATTCACATGACCGCATTTTGTTTCCGCAATGGGTCTTGAAAAAAATGGACGCAACATGGATGTCATCAGTGGTTTTTTTCAGATTCGCAAGGATATGGTTGTGTGAATGGACCCTTAGGGGGGCACCAGCAGATCCTGACCCAAATACCGTATTACGATAATACACAGAGCACCAACAGATCCTGTTCCCGGACCCAAACAATAATATACAAGCGCTATATACAGACTGGGGAGGGGGGTTAGGTTAGGGGTGACAGGTCAGCAGCTGAGGAGGGGGTATGTGAGGGTTTGGGTCAGCGGTTGGGGAGGTGTCGGCAAGTTGCAGTGCCAATCCGGCAGGGACCGGATCAGCAACTGCAGAGGGAATTCAGGATGCCCCCCTGCTGCTACACTTAGGGGAAGTCCAGTTATTTTTTACTTTAATGTCACTACATAGGAAAACTACCTAGAAACTATCTAGAAACTGATGGAGATGAACAGCACAGCCTGCTCCGTCTGCTGCTTCTCTGCCTGAGCTTGCATTGGCTTCCCGCCTCACACTCTTGGCCCCTCCTCCTCTTCCCTGTCTGCCTGCCAGCCAATGAAATGCTACTAGGCTGGCAACAAGTGACGCAGAGCTCCGGCAGCTGCAGCACTGGAGCGCGTTCTCATGTCTGTCCTCGATGCGACAGATGATGCACCCACCACCACGCCGCTTGCCCTCCCTCCCTCCCTCCTGCGCGCAACTGTGGACATGAGCCAGGAGATCACTTAGATGCCGGGGTTCGCACACCGCCACGGCAGGTATCATTACGCTCACTCTGCACATGTTTACCGGCGCCGACTTCCCTACCTGCGCCCCACAGCAGCCAAAAAAACCAAACATTTGCTCCATAAGACGCACGGCCATTTCCCCCCAACTTTTGGGGGAAAACAATTGTGTCTTATGGAGCGAAAAATACGGTATATTTTTAAAATTTGTATCTCAATGTCACCACTTCCACCTACATCAGACAAGGTGATAGAAAAGGAGATGCATCCTGGACAATCTGTATGACAAAGTTCTCTCTCCAAGTTGAACTAGCATGTCTCTATTTATTACGTGCAGTTCTTCAGTTGGATGTCCGCTGCATATTGATAATATATGAAATAAATGCTGTGCTCCTTATGAATCATAAAAACTGGGTAGTTTTTATGACTGGGATTTTACTGGGATTTTACCCAGGTAACTAGGAGGCTATTCAGCTAAAATCAAGGGCTGAATATCCCCTTCTTTTCTGCAGATAAAAGCATGCATGATATTTCCCAGCATGGATGCTTTTATCTGTGTTGAAAAGGGGTGGGACCAGGGCCAGGCATAAAGACTAACATGAGGTGTGGATTTTATTTTGAAATCCATGGTCACTCATGGTGCATATTTACAGTAAGTCTGTGGATACTAATAAGAGCTTAAGAACAAAAGATTTGCATTCTGGGTCAAACCAAAGGTCCATCAATCCCGGTCTCCTGTTTCCAACATTGGCCAATCTAGGTCACAAGTATCTGGCAGGATCCTAAAGGGTAGAGATTCAATGCAGCTTATCCCAAGGATAAGCGGTGGATTTCTGCAATTCCACATTAATAATGGCCTATGGACTTTCTTCCAGAAACTTGTCCAAATCTTTTTTAAAACAGCTACAACTGCTTTCACCACATCCTCCGCCAACAAATTCCAGAGCTTAATTTATGAATAAGCAATATTTTCTCTAGTTTTAAATGTACTTGAAAGAGTAAACAATTGATTCACACTTACTTGTTCCATTCTACTTCTTATTTTATAGACCTCTATCATATCTCCCCTCAATCATTTCTTCTACAAGCTGAAGAGTCCTAACCACTTTAGCCTTTCCTCATAGGGGAATCATTCTATTCCATTTGAAATTTCGATTGCCCTTCTCTGCTCCTTTTCTAATTCTGCTATATCTTATTTGAGATGTGGTGACTAGAACTGCACACAATTCTCAAGATGAGGTCGCACCATGGGGCGATACAGAAACATATGATATTCTATATACCGGATGACGGTATATAAAACTCAACAAACAAATAAATAATTAAATAAATAATTCTCCAATCCTTTCCTAATAATCCCTAGCATTCTACTTGCTTTCTTGGATGCTGCTGCACACTGAGCAGAAGCTGTCAATGTATTATCAATGTTGCTACCCAGATCCTTTTTGTGAATACTGACTCCTAATGTGGAACCTTGCACTATGTAGTTATAATTTGGGTTATTGTTCCCTATTGTTATTGTTATTCCCTATTGTTATTGTTCCCTATTGTTCAGTTTTTTCCCCCCGGGTCAGAAACCTTGGGGTCGTCATGGATAATCAACTGAGCTACACAGGTTTCATCAACAATACGGTAAAAGAGTGCTACTACAATCTCCAAGTTTTATAAAAGGCTAAGACCCCTCCTCCATTTCTTTGATTTCAGATCAGTGTTACAATCTATCATTTTCTCGAAAATTGATTATTGTAATTCACTCCTACATGGCCTTCCAGTCAACTCCCTAAAGCCTCTCCAGTTGTTACAAAACGCAACAGCAAGGATTCTCACAAAGTCCAACAAAAGGGACCATATAACTCCAATTCTAAAGAAGCTCCACTGGCTCCCATCAATATGAATCCTCTACAAACTTCTATCAATCATCCCAAAGCCATTCACAACAACCCTCCACTGGACCTCAGGATTCCTCTTCAACTTCACACTTCCTCCCGTCCGCTAAGATTAGCACAGAGAGGCACTCTGCACGCACCTCCTATCAAAACATCTTTAAGA